>NC_045779.1:20542500-20622500 GCF_008692025.1 Phocoena sinus | reverse complement strand
CCTATTACAAAGCCATTTGTAGGCATTGTATAGTTGGGGGAGAAACTAAAAGACAGCTCAGGATAGAAAAGGGAAAAGGGAACTTTCCCTGAGTCTGTTTTTTAGAGGCAAATAGAGTTGATTGAAAGAGGAACAGACTGGAAACCTAATTGGGTGGTGGTTCGCTCCTGAACGAGGGAAGGTTTGCTACCAAAAAATCGGGGCAAGGACCATGATGGAGGCCTGATGGGTTGATGGGAGAACTAACTAGGAGAAGGTAAATGAAGATTCAGTTATTAACGCATAGCTGTGGAGACAACCATCTTTTAAATATTGGCTGAATTCTTACTTCTATGCTAAATGCAACATTTGGGTGTGGAAAGAAACAAATGAAAAACAAGTGACACAAAAACACATTTCTTTAGCTAGAAAAAGAACTTTCTTAATTTGTCTTTATCCAGCTGAGAAACCTTGTCTTAGGCTTAGCACTCAAGATACTCTCAAGTGCTCAACGTCACTCTCAACTTGACCCCAATCATTATCATATTACCGTCAATTAGCCTAGCTTATTACTGGCTGCTCTTCTTTTTAGCCTTACCACACTCAAGTCTTCTCTGATCTGCTTTGAAATAAGTTCTGTAGTTGTATTAGTAATAATCTCTAAGGAATATCCATCATGTTCGAGAATAGTCTCCCAATATCCTCAATAGTAAGTAGGGACAGATGCTAAAAATTCCATGTTTTTAAGAAAATTGAGTCCTAGAGCTGTGAAGTGACTTGATAGACAGAAATATACAGCTCGATAGTAGACACGGAGGTGGGGCAACTAAATTTTATAGCTGCCACTCAAATTCATCTTCCTGTCTAACTGAATCAATTTCAAATGTTAAACAGTTGGAATATTAAAAAAGAAAAAACAATCCTTGAAAATAATAACATTGTATTTCCAGGAGAAACTGATAACAAGTATCTACATTTTACAGAAGAATGGATGACACATTCAAAATAAATTTAAAAGAAAATGGCTTAAGATTGGCAGGGGTATGGTAGGAATGAATTGGTAAATTCCTGGATCTTTAATCCAATTTAGAATGATAGGGCTTCCCTGGTGGTGCAGTGGTTGAGAGTCTGCCTGCCGACGCAGGGGACGCGGGTTCGTGCCCCGGTCCGGGAGGATCCCACATGTCGCGGAGCGGCTGGGCCCATGAGCAATGGCCACTGAGCCTGCGCTCTAGAGCCTGTGCTCCACAACGGGAGAGGCCACAGCAGTGAGAGGTCCGCGTACCGCAAAAAAATAAAAAGTAAATAAAAAATTAGAATGATAGACTTCTCGGATTCCATGGGACTTAGACACAGCCCAAAACTCTGAAGCAATGGAGTTGCTTTTGGGGGCCCAAACCAACAACTCCCTTGCCTTTATTCCTACACTATGACGCCTGGTATCTTGATCTGCTTTCCACTTGCCTCTCTATAAAATTTTATTTGCAAGAAAAAAAACAGAGATATAAATACACTTATTTTTGAAAAGGATCAATATATACTAGATTCGATAACTTGAGGTTTCTTCTGCTATGATATTCTGATTTCATGATATTCTATGCTACTTTCCACTTAACAGAGGATAATGTATTAAGTCAGAAGAATTAATACCTAATTACAGAATTTCAGGCATGAGTGATTCTGGCAGAAGAAGTTTTACTAAGGACAGAAGGTCCTTCCTTGCATTGTCAGGATGACATTATGTTGGTAGCCAGCTTCTTCTGCCAACTCATAAAGCCTGCCTTATTTCTGGGTCTAGTATATCTAGACTTCGTACTCAATAATTGCACCTCTTTCCACCTAAGCGCTCTCCCCCCTAAATCTAAAGAAATTGCTGGCTCACCTATCTCTCTGACGTGAAAATTTAAGGCAAGAGAAATTTTAAGGAGCTAAGACAAAAAAAATAGCAGTGGTAGTTAGAAAGCAAGTAGATCAGTAGCTGTTGACTCAGTCTTTCCCATCAGATGAGGTCTACAAATTCCTATCTAGAGGTCATATAATGAAGTAATGAAATTTTTTTGAAGACTGCCATAGGAATCCTAACTACTATAGTTAAAGACTACTAGAGGTTTTTAAGAATGCAACATCTTGAGGAATAAGCTGACTTAAATAATCAGCTGTTAAGTAAAAGTTTTAGGAAAAAAGATACAGATTAAGGATAATGAATAATGTACATTGGGTCTACTAATAAAAGACATAAACTTGTAGAAGTTTGCATTCAAAAGTTCAGTAGTCAACTGATATATGAAAACCACATATAGAAGAGAAAAACTGAACAGTAATCAGGATGCAAAATAAGTGGTGGTAACTACAAAGTTACATTCTTTCCTGTTCCCTAACTCCTGCTCCAATTCTCTGAAATTTCACAGAGAGATGAAAGTTTTTACCATCATTTTATTTGGTTTTGTTTTCCTGAAACAGCTGCCTATTCCCCAAAGTAATGCTTTTCAGAAGAAAATGCCTGTCTCACCATGAACGTAGAGGTAGTGTCTTTTCCCCAAGTTGCTTTGATCTAGGTGTCCCAGAGGAAAAATTTACTATTGAGGTGGAAAACAAAACTAATTAAGTACATGGGCCAAAGACAATTGTGCCAAAATTATTAAAGACCTACTCTTATCTAGATTTACCCCAAAAGTGCTAGTAAATTACACTGAAGTATGAGAAAAATGCAAAAGCCATGTTCTAAAGTTCCATTTAAGGGAATTGGGTTAGGCAGTATTTCCAAAGACTAATGGAACAAATAAAAATCAGACACTGCTTAAAACAATAAAGTAAATACATTAAAAATAGAAAATCAAGTTATTTTCCTAACCAAAAGAAGCTAACATCCTAAAGGATAAAATGTAAATTTAAAGGTTTCTTTTTCCAGGTGTACAGGCATGTGATTTTCTATTGTCACTTTCCCTTTTTGCATATGATCATGATAGAAAAAGACAATTGTGGAAAAAATTTTTAGTATAAAATAATTTATTTTATCAAACATGAATGATAATAAGTAGTGATACTGAACACAGGGCTGAGTCATTGTTCAGAAAGCAGGCATACATGATGGATATTACTCTTCAAAGGGTTTTCTTTGTGATCTCGAAAGACTAAATAATTTGAAGATTTCTTGGAAGTATGGTAAGGAGGTTTTGTGAGAATTAAAGCTGCTAAAACAGAACAGGAATTCCACCAAAAAAAGGAATAAAATGGGTATTTAAATCAGGAAATTTAGAGGTTGATAAATGCTAAAACTGAACATGTACACTGCAATTAAGTCAATTTTGGGGTGTAGCCTTCGGAATCACACTTATTACTTACTTTACAGCATATCTCATTCAATGGAGTCCCTTTTTAGTGATTTTCTTAGGAACAAAACCTTGAAATCTACCTTCAGAGGGATGGAGGTGTCTTTAAAATGAAGCCTTTTCCATAATTAAATCCCATTAAAATGGGACCAAGGTGAACACATCATATGGTCAAAGTTTATTCATATAGATAACAAACTGTTACAAGAGCCCAGGGCATGGAAGAGATACAGAAATATTTTACTTATGAAGCAATTTTCTTCTTTTATTTCACCTAGCTGGTCCGTCTATTTCTTCCATAGAGCGATGGAGATATTTGTTTGATGAAAAATAATACAGTAGAAAGATGCTGATAGAAAGATGGAGAGCCACAGCTCTACTCCATGAGATGATTAAAATATTCAGCTTTACCCACCACAGATCAATTAACCTAAAAAAGATGTGAGCTGGAAGTGTGGGAATTCAGGCTCTCAGATGGGATCCTGCTGATAACTCTGCTGTGCTAATGTTTAAACTCCTTCACAAACAAAGAACTAATTCAAGAGAAATTGCAAATTCCAGTAGGTATGTTCCTGGACCTTTTCTCTTTATAACACTCTCCGGTCTGTTTTGGTCCATGATTTAATGAAGCAGCAGATACGTGGTGCCCTCAGTACCTGATGCATTTAAAAATAGTGCTGTCTGAGGAGGGCCTGCCTCTAACATCTTCCCACAATTCTGAGAGTTATAAAAAGGGCCTATATTTCAGGGGGAGCATGTAAATTATATTTATGGTGTGTAGAATGAGGAGAAAGGTTAGGAAATATTTCATAAATATCTTCTCTCTCCTCCCTCCTGGCTTTCTCTTGTATAGCCCTCAGGGTACCAGTTTCAGAGTGACAAACCAGAAGGGTAGTCAGGGAAGGACCTGTTGTCCAAGCAAAGGCCTTCTGATCCAGTGGAGAGAAAAACAAGATGTTCTGACCACCACTTAGTGGGGTGACTACATAGGATCATCAATCAAAACTGACTTGTACATTAAAGGCACAGATACTTCAAGTGTTCTTAGACAATTGTAAATATCAAATTTTATTCTATTTTACATAATTATAAAATTTATATATAAGTGCTCATGGAATTTTTCCACATTAGACACTATGTGGAAAAGCTCTATTTTATGTAACTGATCACAGGAGTCTTTCTACATAAGACATTTTTCTAGATGTCAATTAATACTTACAGTGATATATAAAGTGAGACTAGAAGACTAATACATTCATAGGCGGGCAGGGGAAGGTAGCTGGTGTGATAGTTAAAGGAAAAGACCTCGCAGAAATTTTCTTGGTAAAACTTTTTATATGTGCAGATTCATTCTGCTTCTCTCTAATGCCAACAAGTCATTCTGGACAGGGAACCAATCAGATGAGCTATCAGTAGCCAAAGGGTCATTTGATATCATCGTTTTCATGTCTCCCAAAATAAAAGTTAAAATGGGAATATCTTCCAGAGTCACATTAAAATGTAAATCGCCATAAGAGAAGGATGAAATTGAAAAGTTTGAAATTTATGTAAAAGTCCAATTTGGAAAATGAAAAAAAGCTTTCCTTTTGTGTTTTTGGAAACTTTCTAGATAAATGTAATTAGTTCATTCTAGATGTCTCTTTAGAATGTCATAATTTCCTTGTAAATTTTTTTTTTTAAATGTACTGTTAATTTGGAAAATAAAACTTACTTTAAAGAAGAAACTAGAATCATTTTTTTTTCCATTTTGGATAATATACAACTTGTGTTATATGTGTAGCTACATGGATGCCTAGCACACTATCTTCAATTTTTTTCAGCCCAAGAAAATTAGATACCTATACTTACTCACAGAACCTAAACTGTACAAATTGCATTTCTCTTGATAAACACAGAATTGGATTCTTCATCGGGGATTGCCTCAAACGGTTTTACCATTTTGGTCTGTCTTTATTATAAATCTAGGCTAGGGGTGGTGGTGGAAAGGCATGGAGTAATATAAATGTATTTTTAAGGTTCTAAATTTACATAAATAACAAGTAACAAAATGAATGCTACTAAAAGCAAAATCATATAGCAATACTAAATTACAAATGATCACAGAAGTCATATTTTTAGTAGTTAAACTTTACATATATATGCTTTATTACCTCCTAGGTGTAATGCAGGGGAATTCCTGTGGCTAGAGGGCCCTTAGCTTTTGAACTTCCTGGCATTTAAGGGGGAAAAGAAACCCCAAAAGTACAAAACCAAAAGAAAAAAAAAATCAGTGTCTCTTGGAAATTACATAAATTCGGAAACCAATGGATATATTACTTAATGCTTCACTTTCTTAATATGTATACCACGTGCCTGTGCTAAAATGCCGCTTGAAATCAGTTTTGAAATGAGTATATTAAAGGAATGTTTCTAAAATATAAAGATATAATGATATAAACAATATATTTCTGAGACTCTGATCTACCTTGTCTTTCTTTTTCTGCATACATGCAGGTTGGCTTATTTCTATAAGTTATTAACTATAGCCACTAAAATATATATTTCAAATAACATAATGGTTTAACTTTCTGAAATTAAAAGAGATCCAACATACCCTGTTCTTGGTTGCATGTCATTGGCTGCCTAATATTATTTAATTAATTAGACCCTCCTTGAAATGACTTACTGTTTGAATTTTGTGGAAATCCAGGCAAGGAGGATGGACCGTTCATTCCAGGGAGAAGGACTTGGGGGAGGCCGGGGAGTCCTGGATAGGCTGCTGGCAGACTGATGCCATGAAGGGAGCTGCTGTCCATCATGCCTGGCTGCTGTACCGCTAAGCCCAGCACATCCGAAGCTTTCTTTATACGGTCAAGTTCCTGCTGTGCCATCAGCTGTCGAACGGTCGTCGGAGCCAAGTAATCTTTCTCCCGATCAAGTTGACTCCCAACGGTCTCCCTCACTTTTGAAATGTGCTGTTTGGAGAAAATATGATCTCTGATGGACAAGCGGGCGGAGTACTTCACCCCACAGAGGGTACACTCTGGTTTGGTGCCTTCCGTGCCACTTTGATTGATCATGAAAGGCTTCCCTATGTTAATTTTAAATTTCTTTTCCTTTGCCCTTGCATTCTGGAACCACACCTGGACCACGCGTTTGGGCAGACCAATCTCATTCCCTAGCATTTCACATTCTTGCATGGTTGGAGTTCGGTAGTCACTAAAGCAAGCCTTGAGAACCTTGAGTTGAAGATTGCTCATCTGGGTTCTGAAACGCTTGTGACCTGGTCGATCGTTACTTTTGGATTTGAAAGGATTGCTGGATCCAAATGGATTTGGTGAACTCGGGTCAGCTATGCTGGACGTTTCACTGCGGTCAGCATTGTCATCGGGGTCATCCGTGATATAAAAACTTTGGTCATGGTCACCATCTTTATCGTTGAAAGGTATTGAGGGACTCGTGAGAGAAAAGAGAAATTTTTCATCGCAGACCTCCGTGGTGGGTGTGGTTGCTGTTTTTGGCAAAGTGTCGAGAGTTTTCGGCTCTTTAGGAGATAGAGCTGGCTTCACATCTCCAGAACTTCCCGTGGTGCTTTCCATTTCCGCATTTCCCTCATCTCCGGTGGTGGCGTCGCTGATCGCCGTATTAATTGACGAAGTCTCATCAAAGTCAGTTTTATTTTGATCATACCCAGCCTCAGCAGGAGGGGCGTTTAAATTCTCTGCATCCTCAGAACATTCTGCTTTAAAAGAAGAAGGGCTTAGAAGATTCTTCGGCGACAGCTCTGCTGTTTTGCTAACAGGTGTTGACACTGTAGAAGCCAATTCATTCTCACTTGAGAGATCAATTTTAGTTAATGGCAGAGATGGATAATCAAAATAAACGTATTTCTGCGGGCTTTCTCCCCCATCTTCTGTTGATATTAAAGGGCTTGGTGGCAAGCTGTAACCTGCCTGCTTTCCTTCATTCCAGTGCCGGGAGCGAATGTGGCTTTCTAAGGCTGATTTCGCCTTAAACAGGGCTCGGCAAAAGGGACACCGTTTATGAGACTGGGCTGGACCCACTGCCCGGAACTGGCCCTTCCTTTCTCGCGCTCGTGTGTTCTGGAACCAGACTTGCACGACTCTTTTCTTGAGCCCCACTTCACGTGCAATATGATCAAGCATTTTCCGGGTAGGATTGGAATCCAATAAGTATTTTTCATAGAGAATTTCCAGTTGTTCAGGGGTG
Source organism: Phocoena sinus (assembly GCF_008692025.1). NCBI lineage: Eukaryota > Metazoa > Chordata > Mammalia > Artiodactyla > Phocoenidae > Phocoena > Phocoena sinus. Next base: position 20,614,983 of record NC_045779.1, on the reverse strand, counting down.
ATGGTGGTTCTCAAGCGTTTATCACGGTGTTGGTCTTCACCGCTATTGCCACCTTCCTTTTCACTGCAGTTATTGTCTTCTTTATCATCCAGTTTCCTTTTAAGGGAAGCAGCAGCTGTGGCCTGGGCTGCGGGGTGGGAGGAAGTGGTCTGAGGGGGCATCTGTGTGAGAGAACCACTCAGCAGCTGTCCAGTCATCAGTGGATTGTTGGGGTCGAATATCATGTAGGGCATGTCCATGGGCCGTTCCAAGAACGGGGAGTGCAGGAATTGGTTCTGAGCAGCCAGGAAGTGCATGTGCTGATGTTCCTGCCAGAGTTCCAGAGTCGGGAAGGCAACTGTGCACTGATCACATTGGTATTGTAGTAACTGTGGAGGTAGACTGTTCTGGAGAGAAGTCATGGAAATCTGCAGTGGACTGGAAGGGACCGGGGTTTGAGAGGCCGAGGGAGGTCTTCCCATAAGCTGGGGTTGTTTTGGTGTCTGCGGCGGAGCGGCCGAGGCCGGCGGCGGGTCTGAGGAAGTGGATGCTGAGAGCAGCGCTGGTTTGGCGCCTTGAGAAGGGGGCAAGGGGTCACTCGGCTTTGGCTTTTCTGTGGGATATTCGGGTTTTGGAGACGTCTTCTCCGGTTCCGGTTTGGGTGACGGGATCAGCGGGGTGCTAGTCCCAGAGCCAGAACTTGCCGCCGGGGCAGGAGCGTTTTTGGGTGCCTCCGTTTGGCCAGACGCTGTGCAATGCTTATACACCACCTGATCCGTGCCGTCCATGGAGTCTTCGGTTTGGCTTTCATCTTGGGCATCATCATCTTCGTCCTTGTAACACTGTTTTTTCTGATGCGTAATCAAGTCAAAGATCCTGGGGAAAACCACATTGCACTTTTTACACTGGTACTGCATGTTGCTCGTTCGAATATACCGCTCATTAGTAAGTTCTCTTTTTTCATTGTCTTTAGCTTCTGCTTGATTCTCGTAACTCTTCCGTGCCTTCTGACGAGCATTCTGGAACCATACAACAATAACCCGGGTAGGCAGATTGAGAACGGTAGAAAGTTGTTCTATTTCGTCATCTTTTGGGTAAGCGTTTGTGTCAAAAAAGTCTTGAAGAACCCTAAGCTGGTAGTCCGTAAACCTGGTTCTCGACGACCTTTTACTGAAGGATGCATCAGATTTGTAGTGTTCTAAAGAGGAGGGCTGGGGGTCGATTCTGATATCTTCCAAAACTGTTATGGGAGGGTTACTGAAGTTGTAGGGTGAATCCTTATTCCTCTGCCGCTCCTTAAAAAGTGTATTTCGAAACCAGTGCTTGATAACCTTTTGAGAGAGGCCAGACTTCTCCGCCATTTCTTGGATCTGTTCTTCACTCGGAGAATTATTGATGTCAAAATAAGCCCTCAGGATTTTCAGCTGGTCGTCTGTAATTCTTGTCCGTGGGCGTTTGAACTGAGAATGCCTTAGGAAATTGGGATCTAATCCGAGCTGCTGCTGGCAGAGCTGAGTGAGATCGGCCGAGAGAGTGTCCATCTGGGGCAGCTGCAGGGCGAGCTGGGGAGGAAGTGCAGGATGCTGCACGGGCTGCATCATGATGGAAGGAAAGAGCGGAAGGTCCAGGGACACGGGCAGCTGGACCTGCGGGGGAGCAGATGGGGGAGGGGGAGGTGGGGGAGGTGGGGGCGGTGGGGGCGGTGGGGGCGGCGGGGGAGTGGGCGGTGGGGCTTGGAGCGGAGCGGAGACCCCGCCTGGCAGTTTCACAGGCCCCAGGGAAGGAGCCTGCGGAGCGGCTGGAGGCAGCGGTGGAGGCGGAGGGGGGGGCGGGGGTGTTTCTGGGGAAGATGGCGAAATGGGATAAAGCTTATCGTAGGCCTCCCTGTACTGACGAGCAAATTTTTCTAGCGCTCCATATGGAAAAAACTGGCCGTGTACGTGTTCTTGGTGGCTCTTTAGAATAAGGACATTGGAGAACAACTTCCCACACGTTCCACATTCCAGCTTCTCGGTACTCTCCCCTTCCCCACTCTTGCCCTTCTTCTGTACCTTCTGCCTGTTCTCATTATACTGAATGACCAGCTCAAAACCGAAGTTTTCCAGTAACGCTTTGGCTGCATTTCCTCGGGCCCCTGAAGCAATTCGGGGCGGCGGGATGGACGGTTCCAAGGATTTTTGCTTCTTTCCATCTTTGCCTTCTTTGAGCCCTTCGCCTTCACTAATGAGCTCTTGCTTTGGCTTGTCTTGCTTTTCAGCAACCTCTTCCGCCTCCTTGTAAGAGGGTATGTCCTTCATGATGGGGCAGTCGGCACTGGACGCGGCGGTTTGCTCTTGTTTCAATAATTTGCCGGCCTGCTGCTGCTGCGGTGGCGGTGGTGGCGGCGGCGGCTTTTGAGACTGAAGCTGGGGCTGTATGGCTTGGTACTGCTGTGCTTGTTGCTGAAGTATCTGGAGTTGAGTTTGGCCAACGTGATGTTGGGTTTGAATCTGCTGCTTCAAGTCTTCAAGCAAGGACCCGGCCATTCCGGTCATGCCATGCATCCCGAAGGCAGCAGAGCCCGGCAAGCCCAAATCTGGCCCCAAGCTGAACTCCGTCCCGGGGATGTAGAATGGAAAGAGAAACTGAGGCTGCTGAAACTGCAGCAGCGCTTCCGGAGTCATAGGAAAATGAGGCAGAAAGGCGGGGTTGAGAAACTGAGGCTGAAAGAACGCAGCTTGCTGTTGCAACTCGTGCTGCAGCTGCAGCTGCAGCTGTGCTGGTGACTGCGGCGGGTGATGCGTAGGTTGAGCAGAGATTAATTCCGGAGTTTGCTTTTTACTTAATTCTTTGGCATCTAAGTGGGCATCTTTGCTGCTTACTGCTGCTAAACTCATGGAATCTAGCATCCCTTGGCTGGGACTATTAACGTTGGCTCCGACGCCGTGCATACCGGCCACGTGACTGCTGGGCTCCAGCTTTGCAGCCCTTGCCTTTGTCTGGTGGAGCACGGATCTCATGTGGATTTCCAAGGTCGAACTTTGGCTGTATGCAACGTTGCAGATGCTGCACTTGTAAGGTTTGTTATCTGTGCTGCTGTTGGTTTCTTGAGGAACAGGGCTGGAAGCTTCTTGCAAAACCTTTTTCAACTTATGCAGGTGAGACACTGAATTATAATGGACCAAGAGAATGTTCTTTTGGGTGAACGACTCTTTACACACTGTACATTTATATGGGCGAGATGGATCGAGGAATTTTTCCATCGTGAAATTTGGCCCTTTTCTAAAAGGTAAGGTCCGCTTTGGTTCAGAGCCCATGTCATCCGGAATAGAGCTACTGTCACTTCCTGCTGGACTTGCCTTCCCCTCATGGTCTGCCTCGTACTCCCTCTCCATTTCCTGCTCTAGGGCCTGGTCGTCCTGGGCCATAGTTTCACTCTCTGTCCACAGTTCACCATTCACGGGCAAGGAGGCATACAGCTGTTGAAGTTCAGCTTCACTCAGTTCGGGGTGGCCTGCTTCCAAGTGTTTTTTTAAAGCCTGGAATGTACGGAAACTACGCTGGCACAGGTTACACATCGTAGCGGCCCGAATAGCATGATACTGGGAATGTATCTGAAGCTTCTGCATAGTCTTAAAAGCCAAGCTACAATGGTTACAGCGATACTTGTAAACATGACGGTCCGAAACAGAGAGTGGTTGCCGTTTTTGCTGTTCGTTTAATTGATCCTGCAGTGTGTCGGAGATTATCATATCCTTACTGCTGTTTTTATTCCATTCCGGCACTTCTGTGGGTTCTTTAGTTGGTTTCTGCCCCTCACTCTTTATTTCCACACCAGCCTTTGAATCGTCAAGGCCTGCCATGCTTTTGTCATCCATCGGACTTTCACCTGTGTCAATAAAGCATAAACATCGCTTGTAGGAAGGAAAGTCTACAGTTCAAACGCCAATGAATATTGTTAAGTAGGAGCTTCTAAAGGTTTCTGCTTAATTGAGTTGCTGAAGAAATATTTATTTGAGCAACTACTATATGGCAAGCACTGTACTGGGCCCAGGGGATATAAAGGTGAATCAGAAATCACCCCTCACCTCAAGGAATTTCAGCATAAGGAAGAAGATAAGTCAAAGGTAATTATAGTATGCTACCAGCAGCGTGATAGCAAGGGCCATAACTGGCATGTTCAGTAATTAGAACACACAAAAATATTCCTGGTCATTGATACTTAGGTCCCCCAAGGGCAGTTTACAGATAACTAGATATTAAATATGCCTTAGAAACTAGGGCTTTTGGAAATGCCATACTTCTTTTCTCCTGTGATTTAAAAAAAAAAAAATTCTTTGATAGTAATAATGCTGGACCAGCATCACAGATGCAAGGCCCTGAGTGTGTCTTGTGCAGATCTTGGTCCGAGGCTGGCATACCTGAATATTTCCCGGCCCCCTTGGCTGTGATGGCTGCAGGTGTGTCCCGCTCTGACTTCTCAGAGGTGGCTGCTGGCAGTAGCAAGCTGTTGGGCATCATCACATCAGGGACAGGCACCTGTGAAAACCAAAGGGGATCATGGCAAAGGTACCCCAGAAATCACAGACTCTGTCACATCTGCCCTTGTTTAGTAGCATATCCCAGTTACATCTTTCCAACCAAAGCAGGGACATTCTGTGACTCTTACAGGCCAATGCTCTTCCTTCAAATTTTGGATCAATGCTATTGTGATACAGTGTTCTTCTTTTCTTTTATTAAAAAATATGGTTTATAACTAATAAGGATCTACTGTATAGCAGGGAACTCTACTCAATACTCTGTAATGGCCTATATGGGAAAAGAATCTAAAAAAGAGTGGATATGTATATCCATAAGTGTATATGTATAACTGATTCACTTTGCTGTACACCTGAAACTAACACAACATTGTAAATCAACTATACTCCAACAAAAATTGAAAACATTTAAGAAATATGGTTTGAAAGTTTTTGTAAGCAAGAAATGATAGCCAGGAAAATATGAAACTCAAGGTACCCACATGAATCATTTGATTAACATTACAGGCATGAGAAGAAGTCAGCAAAATCTGTGTTATTGAATAAGCTATGCCTTGTATCATATTTGGGGTTTATTCCAAAGCACGAGAGACAACAAATGGGCCTTTACTTGTGATTCCTACCACACAATCAGTAAGAGCTTGGTGCTGTTACACAGAAGAAATAAATTTCTATCAAACAATAATTACAGATTTTGTGTTGATACCTTTACAGAGATTATGTCACATATGCATAAACATTTGGTATCCTTACTGTCATAAGCAGCTTCTCCACACAATCCGGAGACACACTGTGCAAATGTGTCAGATGCAGCTGGAGGTGCATTTTGTTGCTGAGGACGTCCTGGCAGAGGGGACAGCAGATGACCGGCTGCACTGAGTGCTGTGACAGAACGTGCATCTGGATACGACTTTGGTCCCTACTATTGTAGTTACAATAAGGACACTGATAGAACTGGAAAATAGTGAATAAACATGGTCACTATTAGTTAATGGATTTTGATGACTTCAGAGCATTAGAAGTCACACCATGAGTTAATTACCTTGCCAATCAGTGTCTACATACATTTCAACAGCATGGAATGGTTTGGAGGCTCTAAAATTATCAAGGGCAATAATAATAATAATAATAATAATAATAATAAAAAACATGTTTACACAGTACAGGGAAAAAGAAAAAACATTTACCTGCTCGTGACAGAATTTATTGTCCTCTGTGGGTTTTGATCGTTTTGTCGCCACATCCTCTTCTTTTGCCAGCACGAGTGGCTGGGTTCCCCCTGCCACGCTGACTTTTAGCTCCTTTTCTGGTGTGATTATTCCTGATTCCCAAAAAAGAATAGGACACCTCAATTTTAAAAGACTAACAATGTCGATATCAGAAAAATTATGTTTTCCAAATATCTCTGGCTCTAAATCCACTGAATTACCAAAGAACCAGAAAAGCACTTTTATATGATGCTAATCCCAAAAGACAAAAATCACACTTCTTTTTGTCCCCTAACCAAGTGGACTTTATATATTTTAACATGTGCTCCTGTCTTATATTTTGATAACCGTAGGTGACCTTGAAAGATTCATCAATAACACGTGCTCTCTGGTGTCTCAGTACGGCTTTATCACACTAAAGCAAATCTACTCCCATTCGCAAATGCTAACTTAGAAAATAATTATTTTTGCTAATGTTTAATTACCTATCTCTTCTCTAAAACTCCGGGACACTGAAAACATTTCAAAATTCTGAGAAGAGCTGACTAGTTATAATTCACAAATGAAAAGAGTGTTTTTACGTGGTGAATGTAGGATTTTAAAATTATACATTACATATCCACTGCTGTTTTTTGTGATTTATTCTTTGCTTTAGATGTTTCAGCCGTTGGCTGTGCACATAACACTGTAGTCCAGATCAAGAAGACAATTGTTTTATGAGGTTAATCTGAATATTCGGTGTTAAAAGATAGTTTAAAATTTTGCCTAGATGAGCAACATAATGTATAGAAGCCTCACACACATCAAAGGAGAGAGTGTGATTCTAATTTCCCAATCTAACAGAAAATTCTTTCCAGCATCAATTTTCCCGATAATCTCCTCTGCGAGGCTGGATATTACAGTGACATTGGGTAGGCATGTCACATACATCTCACGACAAACACAAAACCTCATTTACCAGCCATTCCAATCTCATCATAGCGCGGCATCATCTGACCTTTTTTCTGCTGTTTATTATGAGTATTTCTAATTTTAACTTTCAATTTTCACCATCTTCCAGTCAATTTGCAACTAAATTATTTCCAGGGTGAGGACACTATCACTGGACAACTGGGTGCAAATACATCTTGAAATGCAATGAAGCTAAACCATTGATTGCTATCAGACCCCGCGTAAATATAGAGTCTAGGCGTAATCTGATTGTATGCTGTGCATGAAGATTTATCTTGATTTTTTTTCAATCCACATACGGTTCATATAAATGAACAAATTATACCTTATTGCAAAATAACCCAGTTTTAATTTAAAAATAAGGTCAAGGATGTTATGGAAACAAAGTAAAAATGAACCAAAAAATACACTATTTTCCTCTCCTGGATGGAGATGCATGTTTTGTACCATATAAATAATTTTAGGAATCCCAAACTCTGAAAGAAATTTAAAAGTAAATCTGACTCTGAGGAGACCAAAATTAAACTAGAATTTAAATGACATAATGACAATAATTTATTCCCTTGGGGTTTGCGGTAGGTACAGAATTAGTGTTACATTTCCAAACCAATTGCACTGCTACTGATTTCTAGATTTACAAACACTAGATTTTATTTGAATTGGTACATTTGTCCTATATATACAGATACCTTAGAGAAATTTAGGTTCTTTCTAGATATTTGAAAAAACAATTTATCGAATTTGGATGAACTTAAATCTGAGATAGACTAAATAATTTTATTACATTTATTAAACAATATCCAAGTATTTGATATCCAAAGATATGTCAAAAACAAGAATGTTTATTTCATAATTAATTCTGGTATCAAAAAGATGTCTTTCATCTAAAGCAAAATTCTCAAAGCAGAATATATTTTGTGCTATCATTTTTAAAGTGTTAAAAATAAACACTGGGCTTCCCTGGTGGCGCAGTGGTTAAGAATCTGCCTGCCAATGCAGGGGACATGGGTTCGAGCCCTGGTCTGGGAAGATCCCACATGCCGTGGAGCAACTAGGCCCGTGAGCCACAACTACTGAGCCTGCGCATCTGGAGCCTGTGCTCCGCAACAAGAGAGGCCATGATAGTGGGAGGCCCGTGCGCCGCGATGAAGAGTGGCCCCTGCTCGTCACAACTAGAGAAAGCCCTTGCACAGAAATGAAGACCCAACACAGCCAAAAATAAATAAATAAAGTAATCAAATTAAAAATAAATAAATAAATAAATAAACACTTAAGAAAACAATATGATATATAAAGTTTGCAAATAAAATTTACTGATTCAGGTGTCAGATCAAGTTGTAGAAAATGATTGTCATTTAAGTCAGCAAATGTCTATCAGCTGCTTTTTTCCTGAGAGACTGGAAGATTTTTCTTCAAAAGTTTCCCAATAGTGAGTAAGAATATGCTTCCTTAAGAAAATAATACTATGTCATATTCCCCTATCATTCTTTTGTGTACATGAGAGAATCAGACATGACCAGATAATAAATTGGTCCAGTTCCCTATGGTATCAAAGACTGTCACACACAAGGTAAATGAGAATTTCCACAACGCTTGTTGCTTGCAGGCCTTAGGAACATCAAAAACAGAATAAACCTTCCAGAAACTTCTGAATCTATTCAATGTATAAGTATGGCCTTATTTTTATAAGCATATATCTTCTAATAGTAGTACTATAAAGGTTAAAAGAACATTGATTTCAAGGTTTGAAACATTTTACTAAGACTTTACACTGGTGTACATATTTGATATAATTAATCCATATTATTTTTATGTACATTAATATCATCAAAAATATAATTGCTTTTGAATTTAGGGACATTCATGCTGCATCAAGAGTTAAATTTTAGGGTCACTATTTCATAGCCATCGAAATAAGTGTTGGATATAGTATTCCACCCAATATACGGGTCAGCTTCGAGATTTTTTTGTTAATTAACTTAGTTAATTAAACCATGATCTTAATGTAAGCTAGGAACTTCCTAAAGACCATCTTATTTTAAATTGAGAAGAAGTTATAAATAAAGTCTAGACCCCCTAACTCTAGCTAGGCACCCCAGAAATGTGTGTCACTGATAAGAAGCAGCAGCAACAGCAGAGAATGCTAAGATGCAATAACATATGACAAAAACAGACTCTTGAAGATAAAACAGGTCACCAGGATTACTTGCAAAAATGAGGGACATTATATTTTATGCATGCATGCCTCTTCTACTCAAAGGGGTACCATCTCAGGTATTATGGCCTCCCTGGTAAATTATAGGAAATCAACTCTGGGGTCTTTCTCTGAATTGTTTTATCTTAGAAATATCTTATATTAAGTAAAGGCCAATTAATTTTAGGAAGGTTTTAAGTTTTCTGATTATTCATAGTTTATGCTTACAACTTTACTTGAAATAAACACTGTTTGTTACCTTAGACACAATTTTGAAATGAGATCATAATTCATTTTGTGTTATTAAGGCCATCACACTATCCTCAAAAAAAAATGTAATTTTAATGCATTTTTAACTAAAACATGAAGCTTAATTACAAATAAGGACTGCCAAATAAATGAGCCAATGATTATCTGTCAGTTATGGGATTATTTAACTTGCATGAGATTACTAATATAAAAATGACATAATTCATTTCAATTCAGATGCTGCCTACTTAATAAATTTTCAATCCCTAAAATACAGAAGGTTGTAAAATGGTTTATATTCATAACAAGTGAGGAAAATCCAATAACACATGTGTACTCAAAGCAAATCTTGAAAAAAATAACAAAATGCTGAGTTATTATTTATGAATCAATGTATTTGGTAAAGTTTGAATACTATAAAACTTGGATATAACAGAAGATGGTATTCAACTCCAAATAAGCCTAAATTATAATTACCGGTACAGTATTTTTTCTAATGAGACTAGAATGAAAGGATAATTTTAATTGCAATAATGAAGGTTAATTTCCATCTTTCCTCATGTTTACTCCCTTATTAAAAAGTGGTCCCCTTAGCCGTGGCAGAGACATATTACATTTTCAATGCAAATATATTAATCTGGATAAACTCTATATTAATTCTTGTAGCGTACAGAGCTATAATTTGGATTATAATTAATCTAAAGTGGCACTAGATTTAAATGACAATATAAATGAGGCATTAGGAGGCTTTTCTATTATGAATGAATATTCAACAAATATAACTTGCATATTGCCAAGTCTCATTTTGAAAGCTCTAGTCCTAGAGATTAATGTCAGCAACACGGTACAACAGCTTATACAAACATCATATTCCTAACATGTGTTAATTCCTTCCTGTCTAAAAAATTCTGTGTTAAAGTGGGGTCACACTGTTTTCCCATCTAACACATTAAGATAGTGATTAACTTATAAATTTGCCAGTACTTTTGACATTTATCACTGACATCAGGAAGAAAACCAATATATACATAAGTGCTCATTCAGTCATTAGAAATACTTACAAGGAAAAAAATCCACATAATAATTTTTTCACCTAATCAGATTCAATGTAGAAAATAGAAAACTTTGTTAAAAGTTCATGTTAGTTGTCAATAATAACTGTCTCGGTGTCTGAGAGGTTTCAAGGCTAAATATTAGCATCTCAGTAATTGCTCTGAGTTGGTATGAAAGCCCATTTTTATCCCTACAGATGTAGTTGGGGAGGCGTTTCTGCAGGGATAAAAATGTGTTTTAGAAAACTATCATTATCCAATGGTCTGTATCCTCTCACATGCCGAGTCCTGTCTAGATGGTACAATTAGATGCCCAAGAAAAGACAATAACTCATCAGGCCGTTAAGGAGTGATTGAGCCCATTATTTATGTAGAGCAGTAAACCGGGCTGGTGGAGATAGAGCCCTTGCATCTGTGGTATGTTCCAAGTAAGACTCTTGCCTCATTGGTGAGACTGGAGCCATTTTCAAGAGATTCCCACAACACATCCTTTACAAGGTATTAGTTACTTAAAGCCAAGCACAATGTCACATTCCTATGTATTACGTGAACGCTCAACGAACACCAATGTCCTGTGTGTTTTACACATTCTTCTGAAGAATGGAGTTGGGTGGGTGTATGGTCTGCAATCTCTTTTGGCACCACTGTGAGAAAATCACCACTGAAGGCAGCAGAATCCTGCCCTCCCTGAAGCAGTCCATCAGCTAGCCTTGATGAGGTCCATCCTAGACCTAAACTGACTTCCTTGCTATTGCCAATTCTTTTCAAATGAAGCTTAGATGGCACTACCCTTGACCTTAACTGATCACAGGGTACTTCAAATTCCTTGTCAGTGACCTCAGGAACTGTATTAATATACAGCTAGGGCATCTTTTTTTTTTTTTTTACATTGCTTTAGGCTCAAAACCAACCTTAGATCTTCTTTGTTTAAATCAAATTAGAATCATATGTTAGCCACTATATCCTAGACGCAAATTTAAATGGCACTCTTCTCACTGGACTCCAGAGACAAATTCAGCATTGAAAGGTGTGGGGTGGGTATCAGAAAGGCCCTTCAAATAATTTTTGAAGGGAATGGAAAACTTAGATATGCAAAGACTGAATCACAAATATGGGATAATTCAGGTTTAAATAAACTTGCGAGTGAAAATGATATTTTCTGCCCAACCCAATGTCTTCACAGTGAAAACAAGCTTCTTTAGATGCGGCTGTCATTGGAATTCAAGGAAAAGATAGATGACTACCTGAAACTAATAGGCTTGAACCCGTTTCAGCACTTCTTCTGCTTCAATGAGTCCAACAGAATAAAACTAGGTATAGCGTGCAGCAAAAGTAGCCAATGTAATATTCATTGGGACCATAGATTTCCATCTCATACATACAAAGCATGGATGAAGTCATATATTTGCCAAATCAAACACAGAAAAAGCCTTAGGTATCCACACCAGATGCTGGCCTAGGGTTTGTTTGTGCACAAGTAAATGTCATGACACGAAGGTTTGTTTTCAAAGACAGTAGCTTTCATTACTGGGATTTGTCTATTCTAGAAGATCAAAATTACCCAGCACCTAATCCCTTCTCAATGATATTTCCTCTTCTTAGGCTGAATCATCTGTAAACTTTTTCACTGGATTTTGTTTGAAATGCCTCAAATAGATGCCCTTAAAAAGGGCAAATTCCTGAGTGTAAGTTGTAAAAAAGCAAGGAAAAATAACATTTATTTTTAAGGTTATGTGGTTTGGGGAGGGGGGGAGCACATGTGATTGAATGAAAAAGTTCAAGTGATATCTAATCCTGTGCTTATGAAAAATTAATATGCCATCAGAGGAATCACAAGTATAGCTAAGATTAATGAAAGGCGCTTAAAAAATTACAAGCACACAAACTGATTTGATTAAAAAATAATCTCGCTGGTCGTCCTGCAATATTCTTCAACTTATCCACATCTATTCTGTCAGATGGTTATGATTAAAAATAGGTCAATGGGAGGCTACTGATAGAAATCACATGCAAAATGCACATACAATGAATAGTAGTGGGAATGTTCAGACAGTTTAAAATGAATAAAAGCTTTTAATAAGCTTTGTGGGGGGGGGGCAGTGAAGGAAGAGCAGATTGCAGGGAATGGAGGTGGGGGAAGGAAAGGTGAAAGATTCTAGCATCTTACCAGAGTCTTTATTAGAGTTTTTGCTTTCATTATTGTCTCTTTCACTTGTGTCTTTCTCATCATCCTCAGCGCCGGCTGTAGGTTTAATAGCTCCTTCTGTCTCCTCACTTTGTTCTTCTGTTAAGAAAGACAGACCAGTCAGTTGGATGGAAAACCCTAGAAAAACACACATGAAAATAAACTATGTGACCATTTAAGAACTTTGTTATTTATGAATCATTTGCAGACATTCATTCTCAAAAAAGAACACGAATTTATTAAAAGTCACTATTAGAACCTGCTGGCTATACCAATGCAGGTTTTGTTTTGTTATTTTTTAATCTCAAGCAACTTCTTTTATATCCACTGAGAAAATGCGCCTATACTAAATTAAAAAGAAATCTTTTCAAAGAAGTACAGTTTAAGATAGAAAAGATTGAAAAATGGATGTAAGGCAATTTTGTAATTTCAATAGTAGAACCTTCTAAGCTACATGAACCCACTGCTGCATGGACTTGGATAAATGGCAGAATGAACCAAATTCTCAGAAAACTTTCTTAGTTCAATAATGTGCTAATGATGGGTTAAATGTAAGACAGGTGTTACTCCTGCCTTTCAGCCCTTAGACCCCAGAGGAATTCTTTGGAATTTGTCAGAGTAAGATCTCAAAACTTCAGTTATACTGGGATTTTATTTTATTTTTTCTATAGGGGGAGCTATACAGGGCGTAGGACAGAAGAAGGTATACTTCTATGACAACCACATCACCCCACACCTCATTCACGGGTTTCACACCAGCTAGATTACATGGAAATCCTCATAGTAACTCAACCCTATTTAATTATTCTGTAAATCTTAGCTATGCCGCTGCTGGTGGATTAATCTGTTTATGCAGTTAGCCTCTATGCTGGGTCTGTGTAGCACTAATCCGTGAAAGGCCCACTGTTCTCTTTCATCCTGCGATCATTTGTCTCTCACTGTGCTGATGTCGCATTTTAATGAATTTTTAGCAATCTGAGTAATGCCAGATAACCAGACTCACAACTCCCCACAGCATGGCATGCTGTTCTCATTGCAGCACAAAAAATAAAAATCATATTTCCCTGTTCAGGTAGGAATTACATAAATTAGGAGAAGAAGGTAAAATGGGATTAGAAGCACCAGGCTACTCAATTTCATAAAATCTTTAATGACCATATAAATTAACCCTGGAAAGGCAAAAGGTCATCGACATCCATTTGCATACACTCTTCTATTTGCTTTTGATAAGCAGAGCTTTTATGCAGAGAACATGATACAATTAACCCTTCAAGAACCGTACAAAACGCAGCTCCGGACATTTTAAGTGTCAAGCATTAACTGAAAATTACACACTGCATAAAATTTTCATTGCAAATGCTATAGTGATTGAAAGGGGAAATCATGGCCCTCTCCACACCCCATGTTTTTTTAATAACGTTCTGACAGCAGAATGAAATATCCACTGTCATATGTAGCAGCTGAGCACCAAAAAAAAAAAAAAGAAAAAATTGCTATTTAGTGCCTCACTTGCCAGCCATGCTCTACAACTATGAGAGCAGAAAACAACAGAGGGGGGCCAGTTCTGGGCTCAATGGGGGAAACTCCAAAAAAAAAACTAAGGGGAAAAACAAGGACGCTTAATACATTTGAAACCAGAGTTTGTTTCGACTGTTAAGTCCTCAAAGGCACCATACAAATCTCTTGATTCCATATTTGCACTTTGCCACTGCACAAAAGCAGAGGGGAGGTCCTTGGGGAGGGGTGGGTCATCGGAGGGTTTGGGGGCAGCTTCCCTTTCAATACATGTGGAAATTGTACTTGAAGAAGAAAGAATCAACCCTCCTCCTGGCTGTAGCCTGCTTTCACCTGTCGGTGATAATCACTGATCAAACCCAGGCTCCCTCCTCCCAGCAGGGTCCCAGGCTGCGTAGGGACAGCGACCTGGCTCAGTTTGGGAGTCTGGGAGGCTGAGATCATGACTAGATTAGGCTGTGTCCCCGCCAAGTCCACACACGTGACGTGACATCCAGAGTCAGGCCCGCGACCTACGGACGGCCCGTGGCAGAAGGGATGCGAGAGTTCTTGGAGTAGATTTACTGGACCTCTCCCCCAGGGCTGGAAAATGAAGCATCAGAGTGCTACTGAATGTCCTTATCTGGAGGGGACAGAAAATTGTAAGGGCTATCGCCAACTCATGTTCATAAAACATTGTGCGTCAGGAGAAGAAAACGAAGATTATGAAGGTACGAAAAGAAAAACTACAGTATCATCTGCGTCTCATCAGACAGTTTTTGCAGGATCCTCTTCTTCATGTTTCTGGTATGTGTCTTAAGTGTGAGAGAAATTCCCAGACAAGTTCTTCTATACATCACTGTGGTGTCTGACCTCAGCCTGACCCTGGCAACAGTTTGAGAAATCTGAATGTGAACAAAGACTCTGTGTCAGCAGCAGGGAGAGATTGTGGGATAGACTCTCCCCATCAACTTAATCGCAAACAGCAGTTCTGAGGCCATAACTTTGCACGGCTCCTCCAAGCCACAGCTCATAACCTCCAGAGGTGGATTTGCTGGCACTCCCTCTGCTTCTGTGACTGCCCACACTTTTCTTGTTCTTCCTTTGAAGTAGGCAGTCAATTAGCTCTAATGCTCCAGCAATTCAGACCTGTTTTGTGGTTTTGAAGGCGAAAGCTGTTTATTACAGGTAGGCTCTTTGGAGCCATAGAACTTGGCGAATTTTTAATCACGTAAAAAAGAATCAAAGGGTAACTTATGTACACCATAAAGTTTCCTACAAGTCAGAAGTAAAAAGTCACTTTCATTCTTAAAGAGAGTTTTTGAAATAAATTTGACATTCATTTTATAAATAGGCTTCAGAGTCAAGAGTATTCACATGGAGAAACCACTTTTTCTAGAAAACCTTGTAGGTTGGATTTGGGGTTAAGGGCAAGAGTTGGCTACATTCTATTGAATAATTTTCAAGTACCACATTTCATCAACTGTAAAATGCCATAAAATGTAAGATGCTTATGAAAAAAGGAAGACAATTTTATGAAAGAAGGAAAACAGCATATGACATTAAATGTATTAAAGGGATGTCTTAGAACTGAGGGAAATTACGTAAAATTCCAAAACAAGGATACTAAATTACATAAAATTCCCAAATAAAGATGCTAAAGCAGTTTTCATTTTCATCAATAAATTTCTTCAACATGTTACATGTTAATAATAATAACTATTAACATGTTAATAATAATGAAAGTATTATAGCATTTCATAATATTGTATTCACACTGTATATATTTCAATTATTCTTTTGCTTCATGGAAAATAAAAACTATACTATTCACATGTTAAACTTTATGATATGAATGTAGTTATGCTTAAATGCACATTAGGGTACAGTAGAACTTCCCAATTTTCAGATAAATGATAAAACATTTTTAGTTTAAAACGTTTCAAAATAATAGGAAGAAGACAAAATAATACTATAGTCATATATACTATAAAAGTACAGTACAGTTAACTTCTCCTAGCATTTTTATCATACTAAAATGATGATCTTATAAGTTACACATACACATAAACTATATTTAAAAGAAAAGTTTTTGAATGAGTAGCTTATTTTCCTTTGAATAATAAAAAATGATTGGAAAATCACTATCAATTTATTCTACAAAATTATATAATTTCGAAGCAAATCGGCTTCAGTGACATGCCTCTGATCTGAACACCAGTTTTGCTTGGTTCCCATTGCTTTATTATACTTGGGTTTGGAAACCCTCTGAGTCTTCTAAGGAAAACACCACATGCTTTTTAAGCCCGTGTAAAGAGGAAGCAGAGGTTAGTGACTCAAACATCTGTAGTTTTTTTTATGGAGCATATATTCTAGATTCTTGGCTTACAAGAATTCCTTCCTGGGCCCCATCATTGTCTCCCTGTCCAGTCCCCACTTCCTCCAAATTTATCCTTTATATGATCTACTTAAATTTGACTTCTCTACTTAAAATCTTTCAGTGACTGCCATCACATAAAGAAAAAGCTCAATCTTCTGTACAGGGCAAGAATAGCCGGTCCTTGTCTACCAATCTGGTCTCATCTTTCTTCACTTCCTACCTAGCACTTAACTCTCAAGTACAGTGTTCTCAAATTTTACGGCACCAGAACCACCTGGAAGACTTGTTAAACCACAGATTGCTGGGCTCTATCCCTAGAACTTCTGACTTGGTAGGTTTAGAGTAAGGCCTGAGAATTTACATCTCTAAGTTCCCAGGTGATGCTAAAGCTTTTGGTCCAAGGACCACATTTTGTGTACCACTGTTTAGACACACGCAATAGTCGTTAATGCCCTCTTCCTTCCTATAAGACATACCACTCTGTTTCTTTCTCTTATCTAGAACAACTTTTCTCCACTGCATAATTCCCATCTTTCCTTTAAGCCTAGCTTGGGAAATATCAGTTTCATCATACGTAAAGCTGGAGTTAATAATACCCACCTCATGGATTTGTTATAATGTATAAAAATCAGTCAGCACAGAGCAAAACACAAAATAAGTATTAAAAAAATGCTAACTGTATCATTATTAATTGCTTATTTCTCAAAAAAATCTTCCCTGAATATTGAACTAGGAGTAATGCTTCTGGATAAATTTCTTTTTCTTTTTCTTGTGCACTGGTGTCAAACAACTTACGGTAGTATGTGGAAATTCTCTGTGTATTACCTACTTTCTCTAACAGGTACACATTTATTGAAAACAGTGATTGTCTTATTTGTCACTGTGCCAGAAGCACGAGGATTAGTGCCTGGAATTATAGAAGGCAGGCAATACTTGTTAGTTGGAACACTGAGTTCCATTTGGGAAGCAAAATGGGGAAGAAAAGGAGAAGTCCAGACTCTCTCCCATTCCTCTATTCCCCTTCAATAAAACCTAAAAGGAGTATTTGTTTGGTTTGGTTTGGTTTTGGTCTGGTTTGTTTTTTGCTTCACATCTTCTCTCTCTACTAAATCACATTCATTATTCAACCCTCTCCAGCCTGGCTTCACATCCATTCCTCTTCTCAAAGCCACCAATGACTTCCATGATGTGAAATCCAATGGCCACTTTTCTGTTTGCATCTTACTTAACTTTGCTCAATAGATGTTACTACTCCTTTCTCCTTGAAAAACATCCCTTTCTTGAATTTCTTTGCATGAGACTATTGTGATTTTCATCGTACCCCTCTGAAAGTTCCCCCTTATTCCCCTTTGCTGCGGCCTCCTCCATTAAAAATCTAAATATTGGAGTGTCTCCAGCATTTGTCCTAAGCCCTATTCTCTTATCTACAAAGAATGTCTGATTTGAGGAAAAATAATGATTTCCCTAGATGATTTCATCCAGATCCATTGCTTTAAATTTTATATCTCCATTTGGATGTCTGGAAGGCATATCAAACTTAATATGCCCAGATCAGAGCTCTTAATCCCCTTTCAACATACTTCACTTTGTTTCTCCCCAGTCTCCACCACCTCAGTTAATGGTACCACCATTCACAAAAAGCAAGAGTCATCATTGACTTCTTTCTTTCCTTCTCTAATGTACACAATCCATTGGCAAGTCCATTAATTCCAATTCCAAAGTATTTGGTATACAGTAAATCCATCTATTTCTTTACATTTCCATTGTCAGTACCCTTAGTCACTTACCTGTATCTTGCAATGGTCTCAAAACTGGGGAAGACTTGCTCTTGCTTTCCCACAATTTATTCTGCATACCTTATTATAATAAAATCGAGCCATTCTCCTGTTTGAGGCCTGCCATGGCTTCCTACTTTGCTTAAAATAACATACATAACAACCCCTTACTGTGGTTGAAATAATCAGGCCTTGCCTACCTTTATGACGTCATCTTACATTGTTCTCCCCACTCACTCATCTCTCTCCAGGTCAGCCTTCTTTCTCTTCACGGACTATCACCAACTTCTTCCCCTCCTCTGTCTGTAAAGCCTTTCCCCTAATTGGGTCCTTCTCATTATTTTGGACTCAGCTCACCTGGCATTTCATCAGAGAACTTCTCTGACCACTGCTTCTAAGGTAGTATATCACCTGTCACACAGGTGGGGTCCTCAGACTTCAGTGGGAATCACTGTCACCTGGAGGGCTTGTTAAACCACAGACTGCTGGGCCCCATCCTCAGTGTCTCTAACTCAGTAAGTCTGGGATGGGGCCTAAGAATCTGCATTCTTCCAAGTTCCCAGATTGGGCTGATGCTGCTTTTAAGGGGCCCACACTTTGGGAACCTCTGCTCTACACATTACCTCTTTTAATTCTTTTTTCACATTTGTTGCAATCTGAAAATAACATTTATTTGTATAGTAATATTGTCTAAAAATGAGAGAACTCATTTGCCTTACTCATAACCTATGCCCAACAGTTCCTGGCAATTTTGAGTTAAACTGGTGATTCCTAGTTTTCCTGCTTGGGGTAACTAGGTCTATGGTATGATGTCATCAATTAAAAGAGGAGAAGAAATGGTTTTGCAGAAAAGAGAAGTTCAATTTGGAATATGTTATATTTGACTTCCCTGTAGAACATCCCTATGAAAATATTCAGAAGGCATGGAAATATCTAAATATAAAGCTTCTCAGAGAGGTTGAAGTGAAGATGTAAATTGTTTTGTTTTGTTTTGTTTTGTTTTTTGTTTTTTGCGTTATGCGGGCCTCTCATTGTTGTGGCCTCTTCCGTTGCAGAACACAGGCTCCGGACGCGCAGGCTCAGCGGCCATGGCTCACGGGCCCAGCTGCTCT
Organism: Phocoena sinus; assembly: GCF_008692025.1. Lineage (NCBI taxonomy): Eukaryota > Metazoa > Chordata > Mammalia > Artiodactyla > Phocoenidae > Phocoena > Phocoena sinus. The sequence continues at coordinate 20,595,887 of NC_045779.1, read as the reverse complement.
GCGGCATGTGGGATCTTCCTGGATCGGGGCACGAACCCGTGTCCCCTGCATCGGCAGGTGGACTTTCAACCACTGCACCACCAGGGAAGTCCGAAGATGTAAATTTTGGTGTCTTTTTTTTTTACAAAACAATAAAGAAATGTATTGAGAGGGAGCGGTCTCCTTTTAGTCTAATATTTTTGTCATGGTCTTGATTTTTGCCCTATTACTTTCAATCTAGTCATTAATGCAATTTTTTGATTGGCTTGAAGTGAGGAGGAAGAACTGATTTTATGCTACTTTAGCTTAAATATGTTCTGTAGTTTTCTAGGGAAAAATAATATATAATATGAAAAATAATTACTTATAAATAAAAAAGTATTCATGAGACACACATAGGTGAAGGTAAACTTAACTTTGAAGACTTTTTTAAGAGGGAAGTCCTGAGTTTATATTGGAGGAATGGTCTCATTTGCAATTTTTTAAAAGTATTTCAATACCCCATTATGAATGTGAAGGACTTTTTTTTTTTTTTTTTTTTGCGGTACACGGGCCTCTCACTGCTGTGGCCTCTCCCATTGCGGAGCACAGGCTCCGGATGCGCAGGCTCAGCGGCCATGGCTCACGGGCCCAGCCGCTCTGCGGCATGTGGGATCTTCCCGGACCGGGGCATGAACCCGTGTCCCCTGCATCGGCAGGCGGACTCTCAACCACTTCGCCACCAGGGAAGCCCCTGAAGGACTTTTTATAATCATTTTTTTGTTATTCTGTATAACACATTATTATTCCAACTGTATAAATCTGGAAACTGGAATCATGTTTATACAGCAGAAATAAATGAGGTGTGTTGTAGCAACATGGGTGAAATTCCCCTTAAATCATCTGAATATAATGCTGCTAAGAAGGCATAGTCTCCATCTTTTACCACACACATAAGCATGCAAAGCACAGGAACTAGTGATTGTATTGACAGGGCAGTAAAAATCCAATCAACTCATCAATTACCAAAACTAACTCCACCATCCAGGTTGTTTGACTTGGGGAAAAATAATACCCAGCTTATACATTGTGTAAAACTGACCATTTAGGTAAAACTTCATTGTGTGTAAATGTAGATGTGAGAAATTATCCAGCATAAGTTACCTGTTCTTTAAGAAATTGCTTTACATATGCATCCAAATATTGGCTACATTTGATTTAATTTATTTATTACATACTGGGTTGGCCAAAAGGTTCGTCTGGGTTTTCGTCCACTCTTACAGAAAATCCGAACAAACTTTTTGGCCAAGCCAATATTCAATTTATTATATATAATATTGATATATTCTATATAAGATTTAAATTATTTGTATAAGGGATCTGATCAGTTCTAATTAGAGCAGTTCCAGAGATAGTTCATTACATAAATTATGAGAGTAACAAATGTAGCTCATTCAAGACAGACAAGAATAAGACCAATTACCTGAGGTCGCTCTCAACTGCTGCTCTGTAACATCATCCTCACAGGTCCTGGCTCCCAAAGAGGCAGTTTCTGCAGAGGACATCAGAGTGAAAGGTAATCAGCATGCCATGTTCAGCTCTGCAGTGTCAGCCAGTATCACAAGAACCCAAAATTTGGCTTTCAAAGAGATATGCCTCAGGCAGAACTCAGGTGAATCTCTGGCACACCTTACATCCTAGTGGCTGGAAAAATGAGCCCAGGGAGTGGCAAGATTAGATCTAACTCTCAATAATCAGCAGCACACAGCAAGTTTAATAATACAGATAAAATATGGAAACAAGAAAGGCTCATTCTGGTTTTTCCCACTTGGTTATTTGGCCAAGCCTACATGTTATAATGACAATGGCACATTACATAAACTATGAGCATACTTTTACTTCTCTGTCAAGGTACCAAAAAAAAGAAAAAAATAATGCTCAGTATATGGTAGCTGATGTGAGAGACCAAAGCAAAAAACAAGCACTTGAAGAAACCTGAAGAATACGTCCAAGTCATCAATAAATCCACATCTTTATTCTGATCTTTTAGGTGAGCTCCAGAGCAGAAGTGCCGGCAATGTTTGCTGGTTTGCTAAACTTATCCCCAGACAGAAATCATAGGTTTCACCTAGCTCCGTTCTTCCTTTGGGTTCCCTGTTGTAGGGAAATCTGTAAAAAACAACTAGACTTCAGAAATCACTTTCCACACCGTATTCTTTCTCTACTGACTCAACACATGGCGTTGATTCCATTTTACAAAGTCTCTTGTCACGTCTGTTTCTCTATTCTTCTGTCATCATCTCTTTCCTGACAATTTCAATAGCCTCTACAACAATCTCTGGAATTCCATGTCTTTCCAATCTAATATCTCATAATATCTCAAGAGCTATCATTCAAGAAAGTAAAATTGCTTGAGTAAACATCATGGCCCTAGCACTGGATTTTCAGTATATTACTTGACCTCTTTAAGCCCTGATTCCCTCAGTTGTAAAATACAGATATAACTACATAAATAATCAACAACCATAAGAGAAAATAATCCAAATAAAGGGAAAGTATGATATGGTCTTTTTTTTGTTTGTTTGTTTTTTGCAGTACGCGGGCCTCTCACTGTCGTGACCTCTCCCGTTGCGGAGCACAGGCTCCGGACACGCATGCTCAGTGGCTATGGCTCACGGGCCCAGCTGCTCTGCGGCATGTGGGATCTTCCTGGACCGGGGCACGAACCCGTGTCCCCTGAATCAGCAGGTGGACTCTCAACCACTGTGCCACCAGGGAAGCCCCTGATATGGTCTTTAAAATGAGAAAAGGCCGTATGTTGTTGAGAGGATAAAAAAGCTGTCACACAATCCTTACACTGTTAAATAGACTCAAGTTCATCTAATATTTCAGGCAATAGCAGCTGTGGTTGGTTCTGAGGGCTTTAATTAAACAAATAATTAACCTTTAAAATAGAAGTGCACACCGAAGCACTATTATTGCCTTCACTAGTTGTTTTTCCTGCTACATACAAAACCTTTGGCCTTTGATGGTAAACTATTTAAAAACACTACAATCATAATAAATACCCAGTGTCCTTTCCCAAACAACAACAACAAAAAAAAAAACAATTATCTTGTAACTATATCTTAAATTAGTTTTGAAAAAAAGAATTTGTCATCCGTCTTTGCTTATAAATTCAGGAATAACTTCCAAAAAATCACAACATTCGTGTCCAATCAATATGTCTCTCAAGAAGGCCACTTCTTCCTCCTGGCAATCTCTCATACCTTTATTCCTTGATCAATATTGTTCCTTTTATATTTTGAATGTCTTTTTTTCTTCTCCTGTTAAACTCTCATTCTTCCCTCAATATCTAAAGCAAGTATCACCTCCTCTGTGCTTTCATTAACAATTAGCTTATACATATGTCTCAGTACTTTTGCTGTATTGTGATAACTTTTATATGATTCATGTCTATTTCCCCAAGAAACTGTGAGTTCCTTGAGAGCTTTCATTTTAAGAGATTCTCAACTTAGGACAAAGTGAGGCATATCAAAGTCACCTAGGATACCTTTATTCAAAATACTAAACCACACCCTATATCCTGAAACAGATGAATCTCAAGATGAGAATTTTATAAAAGCTTCCCAGAGCCTCAGAACTCTAAATTCAAAGCTTCCTCAATTATACCAAAAACAGAGAAGTCCTCTCTATATATATATATATATATATATATATATATATATATAAACGTGTACGTGTAAAACCATTTCTTCCCCTCTTTTCTAGCAAAAAACAATTCTATTTTATCAAATAATCCTTACCATTTCACACACACACACACACACACACACACACACTTCAATGTATTAAATAGTCTTGTTCAAATAGATATCAGTAGTAGCTAAGTGAATGTGACCAAATGACTGCTACTCTTTAAAGATTCCTGAAAATAAAAAGAAAACAATGACATCTTATTAAGTTTGTATCTCTGCCAGATACTGTGGTAAACTATTTGTGTAAAAACAGTCATGTAACCCTCACAATAAAATCATGAGGTAATGCTTAATCTTTATTTTAAAAATCAGAAGCCTGGGGGCTCCAAGATGTTAAGGTCACTTGCCCCAGGTCCCGAAGTTTGAAACTGACAGAGCCTGAAATGAAACCCAGGTCAGTATGGTAAAAAAGTCTGAAATTTTGGATGTGTCCAGCTTTAATACCACAGTATTTAGAAGCTTATAAAGGTTTTCCTACCTTTGTGGAGGCCAGAAAACTAAGTGTGTGCATGTGGAGAGGGGTGGGAAGGAAGAAGGAAGAAAGCAATTTTTCACTAGTCCTGTGAAATTTCTAATATTTCATAAAAGATTACATTCTTTGAATATAAAATGTAACCAAATAATAGTTTGGTGCCACATTGAAATCCTTACATTTAATAGTGATTTAAGGAAATGTGCAAAATGTCAAAACCAAAACTGTTATTTCATCTCACAAATTAGATCATGTGGCACTTGGAGACTACTCCGAAGAGAGTGACTTGTGCAAATAATTTTATAAAGGAATGTAGTGCAGTATGCCACAGAATTCTTTCTAGATCCTCAACAATAGTGCCTCCTTTATACAAATGATATAAATATTTTAATAAAGGAGATTTTAACTTATCAAATGAACTGATTATAGTTTTCTGCCTGTGTTAAATGACATGTTTAAAGCCTACTAATGATACATAGCATCTTTCAATATTTCACTTTAATAATTGCTCTGTAATAACAAATCTGACTGTTGTTAACATGATCTGTCTCTTTTGCTGGTGATTTAATTAGATTACTAACTTGTGTTCTCTAGCACCTGACCTTTCTTATTTAATACTATTTAAAAATAAGACCACTGGGACTTCCCTGGTGGTGCAGTGGTTAAGAACCCACCTGCCAATACAGGGGACATGGGTTCAAGCCCTGGTCCAGGAAGATCCCACATGCTGTGGAGCAACTAAGCCCATGCACCACAACTACTGAGCCTTCACTGTAGAGCCTGAAAGCCACAACTACTGAAGCCTGTGCGGCTAAAGCCCGTGCTCCACAACAAGAGAAGACATCGCAATGAGAAGCCTGCGCACCGCAATGAAGAGTAACCCCTGCTTGCTGCAACTAGAGAAAGCCTGCGTGCAGCAACGAAGACCCAATGCAGCCAAAAATAAAATAAATAAATTTATTAAAAAAAAAATAAGACCACTGATAATTCATTCAATATTTTACTCCATTCTGTCAACTTTGTGATGATCACACATTTGAAAATGATACCAAATTATTTTTATTAACACAAGGTAGGAGTAATTGCTGCATTTTCTGAGGAATAGTATATTAATTACCACAATCACCATCACTACCACTAACATTTTACAGCATTTGCTTTGTGCCAGGTACTGACTGATGCCCTTTATATGTGTTAGGACACCTCAAGCAAGAGGCGGAGTTATGATTCGAACCCATATAGCTTTATTCAGGAATAGCTCTCTTAACCACAATGATATACTGAACCATATTTTTTAAATCCTAAAAGTGGCTTTCTTTCTGATTCTATAATTATTTCTCATTTCCCTTTTTTCTCATTTGACCTGAGTTCTGCTAATCACCTTTTCCCTTACCCCAAACCAAATGGTTACATCTACAGAGACAATGCTTAAAACCTAAATTTGGGCTTCCCTGGTGGCGCAGTGGTTGAGAGTCCGCCTGCTGATGCAGGGTACACGGGTTCGTGCCCCGGTCTGGGAGGATCCCACATGCCGCGGAGTGGCTGGGCCCGTGAGCCATGGCCGCTGAGCCTGCGTGTCCGGAGCCTGCGTGTCCGGAGCCTGTGCTCCGCAACGGGAGAGGCCGCAGCGGTGAGAGGCCCGCGTACCGCAAACAAACAAAAAAACCTAAATTTTTAGGGTTCTTACTCCTTTTAATCATGAGAATGAAAGCCCTCACCACTCTCTCTCTTTTTTTGTCCTGCCACACCTACTCATAAGCTTGTCCACCTCACTACTCCTTTTTTCCTTCCCTTGTTTGAATAATATTTATTCTGTAAGTTAACTGATAACTTTCAGGCATTCAATCTTAGTTCAAAAGTCATCAAGTTCTTATCTGGCAAATCTTGATTTTTTTTTTTTCCTGCAAATTGGAATAATACTTTAAAAAAACTATATAATCCATACAAATCTAATGATCAGGGCAAGATCTGGAATTTTTAATTTTTTAAAGCAGGCTAGATACACAGAGAATTCTAAGTTTAAGATTGCTGTCATTAGGGAATAAATCTAATCTAATCTGCACTTGATTATTGCAGCAGCCCCGTGCTTTTTATATTCTTATCAGCAAATCTGGGAAGCGTTTGGCACAAGTTCAGTGGAAGTTGGAATTTTTAAAATAATGGTTGAATGTTTAAGTTGCTAAGTATAGTACTAAAATAGTATTTGCTTACAAAACTTCCATGTCTCAACCCCTCCCATTGATTTGTTAATGCATTAAATAATCAAGTGCATCACTATTTTTAGTAAAATGTTTAGCACATAAAATAAAAAATACACCACCAAACAGAGTAAATATTAAGCTAATTGGTCTAAAGTAATAAAGAGAAAAAAAAACGTTTTCTGTAGCCCTAGGTCCTAGATAACATTTTGAGTTCCACTTTACTTTCATCCATTAAATATATATATATATATATATATATATATGCCTATTCTTATTTTATAATTGGAGAATAAGACCAAATTCTGAAAGAGAATGCACAAATTTCAACAGCCCTTCTAGCTCCTCCCCCCATTTTTTGAAGTCCCTCCTCTCTCTACCTCAGCTCTGTGACTCATTGTAAAAGGTATCTTACAGACTGGGAATACAGAGAAGATACTTGCAGCTCTCTAGTTTCAAAATAATAAGTGAATATTTGTTGGAAACCTGTTAGGTGCTAAGCACATAACACGCATTTCCTTACTCCATCCTCACAGTAAATCTGTCACAGAAAAGCCATTGCTTTTACGGAAGAGATGAGATATCAAAGCTCAGACGTTTGTCCAAAGGCACAGAGTGGCAGAAGGTAGGATTTCAACTGAGTGAGTCTGATTCCAAAGCTCTGGACTCTCCCCTGGACAGGGGTGCCTCCAGCCAGCCCCCAGGACTCCTGGGCCAGGAAGCCTAAAAACTTTGAGTTTCCTACCTCCTAAAAAAACAGCTCAGACCCCTTCAAAGCAGATTCACCATAACAAGATCAATATTTAGAAGAACACATCAAATTCAACATTTATTACTACCGTGGTAGTTCACATTTTAATAAAAACCTCTGGACTTGCTTGTGTGTTGCAAAAGAGAAGCCTGTTTCCAGTTGAAGCAAGTTTGCAATTAAAAATAGTTTCAAGTGGTCTTCTCCATCCTTTTCCTATGTGGATACAAAGAGTGTGCTAAAAAAGCTAAGCAACTCAGTATGTTACCAAATGGTTTTGAGTTACCAAGCAACATCATCATTGTTGATCTGCAGTGCTTTCTCTTAAATTAGTTCCTCTAGGCAGTAATAGATTGAAGTGCATTGGATGCTCCAGTGTCAATTACCTGAATGGGGCTGGATTTGTAATTTTTTACTTTCTCAAAAAGTAAAGCTCCTCTGCCCTGCCCTGTCTGGTTTTACCCAGAAGTTATTTTTATATAGTAAGGCAGTAGTATCTCCTGGGACCTCCCGGCCAGGAATGTGTGATCACTTCTTTCTGCTTCTTGAATCATCTATGACCTCAGTGTAATGGGACCTCAAAAGAATTTAATAAGTTCCTGATATCAATTAGTTTCAATAAATTACTCATACATCCTCTTAAGGTCTCACATTTTAAAGTGCTGAAATATTTTTTCTTAAATTTACTAATGCCTAATACATCTCTCCATATAAGATTCTATTTTATTTGATTATTTTGAAAGTAAAAGATTGAACTTCTCTTATAATTTAGAGATAATAGCACATTCCCATCTATCAACCAGTTGCCCAGTTATCTAGACTCGAGTCCTTATAGGATTTGTGACAATCTCTCTTTATATTGTCTAAAACGATTTTCATTCCTTAGCATACTATGCTGGCTTGGCTAGGTTTCTCATTAACACAGGGACACGTCTTGTCCACACATGGATCCCTAGCCTACCCAGTAGGGACATGTGGAACACTGGCTACTTATTTCAACACTTTGTTTTCTATCTCATAGCTAGTTTTTAATCCTTTACTTTCTACTCCACAGTTGCCAAGTTTTCTGAATAGCCTCATATTAGGTTAAAAGCCTTGCAAAGTTATTTTTCAAAATAGAAAAGAAAATAAATGTTTAGCCAGCAGTGCATCTTTATCACGATTTCCTTTAACTCTATCAAAGACCCCTTACAAGGGTATCGTTTACTCTAAGGGAAGTTGCATTCCTTTGTCTCAGTCATTATTTGGTTCTTAGAAATTTCTACAACTTCTCTCACACTTTCACCTCAAAGACTTCTGTAATGATAGGTGCTTCCCGCAAAGACTGCATTGTTTTAAAATTACTGCAACAATACTAGAGTTGAATCAGTTTCACAACTTAAAAAAATGTTTTCTGGACTCTGCAATGATAATCTGCAATGATTTCATCATTCCCAAGATTTTACTTCAATCATATTCAATGAGTTACTTGGGCATGCTTCTTTGGAACCATTATCCATGAAACCATCATTCACTCTGGCTGTGGAGAAGCAGAGAAAGTAACCCTGTGTTGAAATAATAGTCATTTTTAAAAAAAACTATTTGAGAGTCATTCTCTTCGCTTGAAATTTTGAGCAAAGATAAAAGATAAGACATCAGTAACATAAAAATAGCCCACTTCTGCTATAGCTAAGTGGCCCTTAGAAGCCTATGTTGTTCAAAAACAATTTCATTTGAAGAATATCGACTACTCCTATGTATATGTTTGTGCTAGGGAAAAACAAAAAAAACAACCATGCACTTAAGATACAAATACACTCAGGCTTGAATCCCAGCTCCACCACTTTCTAACTACTTGAAGAAGCAAGTTACTTAGCTTCCCTGAAATTCAGGATCCTATATGTGAAAATGGAAACAAAAATACCCAGATTTCAGGGGATAATAAGAAGTAATGTTAATAAATATATAAAGCATCTAGTACTGAGTAATTAGTAGATGTGTTCACAGATGATTCTTCTCTGGCTTGGTCCACACTGCTGAACAGAAGTTATTCAAAGAAGAGACTACATCAATTTGGTATATTGACATTTTAGATTATAGTTATATGTAATGGACTCTCTGTCCATCAGTTAAGTGTTTTAAGCCTTTAAAAGATCACTATTATTTGTGTAGATATTTTAGAAATAGCAAATGTTAACAAGACTAAACATTGGTTTCCTAAGCAGCATAGTTTGTAAGGTCTTTTTTTTTTTTTTAATCCCTAAGCAAATTTTACATATGCTGCAACAAAAGTAGTATGTGAACCACATTGTAAAGACTGTTCAGTTCACAGTAGTTTGGCCATTTACAAAAGATATAATGAGGGAGATGAATTCAAAGGAGTTGTGGTGATGGACAAGTCAGCCCTAGGTTTTCCCTAGCAAGAGAGGGATCCTCCCCTCCCCAATTCCAAACTCCCACCATCAGTATAATATTAACAGAAAAACTCAACCAGAAGTCAAATCTCAGAATACAGGTCTGCAAATGTGGCATTCTCCAAAAATCAAAAAATCTCCATTTATACACAAACATTGGGTCAAGTAATTTTCTAGACTATTCCTTACACTGCAGTCACCTAAATCATATGACCTACTGAGAACATCATCAAAGCACAAAACATTTATTTTTTTTCTCCGAAGCAATCCCTAATGAACCGAAGACAGTACGTTAGAGCTTTCACAAAGCCAAGTTAAGTGGGAAAGGTAAAAAAATAGGAATTAAAACTCTGCTTCAATCCATGTAGATTTAAACTGATCTATTAGCATTTTGGAGCCAGTCTTCCTATTATAAAGTGAGGATAAAGTGGTCTGTTCTGCTTGCCTCACAAAGTCACCGTAAGGATGAAGTGGAACTTGTTATCATCACCTCCAGGTGATCATGCAAGACAGGGAAATACAATCTTCGTACTACACTTTCTAAATATTGAATGTCTTAAATACGCTGACATGGAAGGCACCACTACTACTTATAGTAAACGATCCTATACAGTTATATATATGGGGGAAATGATTGCTTCCCATGTGCAGGCTTATTTATTTTGTGAATTATATATGGCCATAAAAGAAAATCCTCATATGACTAAATCAATTCTTTTTATCAACACTGTAGTTGCTGAAATAAATTTATCAATAACCTAAGATGGAGAAGTTCCCTAAATTATATGTAAATAATCCTCGGGTTATTACTGTTCAGAATTTTCTACATTTCACCACATTAGGAAAGGTCAAATTTATATAATCATATAGCCCAAATTATACTTACAAGAATTGACCTGGGCAATGATGGATACAAACATAAGTAAAATAAATCTGGAGAGGGAAAGTTAGTGAAAGTATGCATAGTCCCAGAAAAGGAAGATTAGAAAGGCTAGGCTGAAGCCAAGAATGAAATATGTACTATTGGAACCTGCTATGAATTTTCAAGACAATACTTATGCGTACCCATGAAATGTTTATTTAATAAATCATTCATTAATGAACAGATTGATGAGATTTGGCACATTGTTTCTTTGGACTGTATTAGTGGCAGAAAAAATGGTTTCTGAGACACAGCCAATTTTTTTCTTCTTTGTCTGGATGCAAGTATTGCAGAGGGTCCCTTGATCTGGGCAAAGTGAGAGTTTTAAGCAGGAGATGCCATGATCATATTTGCATCTTTGGGATGCTATGCAGGGGATGGAATGGAGGAGGAAGATTTTGGTTATTCAAAAAAAAAAAAAAAAGGACACTGGAACATTCATTGTACTTCCATCTATTACCTTCTAGAAGAAATCATGGATTAAAGGAAGAATAGTGATTCTATTGGAGAGAAAAGGACTGTTAAAACATCCAAGATTGGGGTAAGAGAAAAGATGATGAGCTCAATTTTGGACATGAATTAGAGGAGAGCTGATGAGTAAACATTTAAGTTTCTGAAACTAGATTCTGGAAGAGAAGTCTGAGTTGAAAATCATTTGGAAGAAGTCATAACTAATATTAGTGAGTAGATGGCACTCCTGAGGAAGAACACATAGCATACAGAAGAGGACAGCTGAGGACAGAACCTTAAGGAAGGAAAATTAAGAAGCAAGTGGCTTGAAGATTACTGAAAGAATACAAAAGATGATGATGGAGAACAAAGAGGTAGGCACAAGACCCTGGAGTGATCGGTAAAACAGTGACCAAAGGAAAAGAACTTTCCAGAGGTTTGAGGCATGGCATAAAATTACACAGAGAAGTAAAATAAGGCCCTGGTGATATTGTGAGAGATCATGGTGAAAGAGGCAGTAGCGGGATGGTACATACTTCATAGAAGGAGTAGATAGAACTTGCTGATGGGTCTGATGAGGAAAGTGACAGAAGAAGACGGATCAAAGATGATTCCAATGTTTTTTGCCCAAGAAATTAGAGGAATGGAGAGCCTGTTTACTGAGATGAGGAAAAGTGCAGGTGGAACAAGTTGGGAGCAAGGAGAAGGTTTGGAATCAGTAATTTGGAAAATGTTTTGTTTGAGATGCTTTGTTTATATACCTAAGTAAAGGTGTCAAGTAGGTAAGTGTGGCAGTGGGGGCAGAGAGGAGAGGGCGAGGGCAAGAGAGAAGGAAAAGGAGAAGGAGATGTAGGAAGGAAGGGAAGGAGGGAGGGAGGCAGGAAGGAAGGAAGAGGTCAACATATAGATGCTCATTTAAGTCCTTGAGATGAGATTGAATAATATCACCTAGAGGATACATGAGGGTACATGACTGAACCCAGGATACACTCTTACACAGGACACATCAAAGGAGGGGATGCTGTGAGCAGTCCACTCCAGCAGGGCAAAGCACTTTATCCTTGACATTGTTTAGAATTGCCAGTGAGTGGTAAAAATAATAATCAAGCAGGCTAAACTTTAGTCAGTTTTATTACTGCTTTTAAATTCCTATAGGAATGCTGCCACCTTATTGCCTGAACGGGGGTGGAATAGTCACACTATCCCCTCCTCAAATAAGAAGAAACCAGTGAAGAAGACTGAGAAAGACCAGTCCATGAAGTAGAAGATCCAGAGAGAACGGGGTATGGAAGCCTCGTGAAAGAGCCATTTCAAAAAGAAGGGAGAGGTGAACTTGTTAAAAGTTGCTGGTTGGTCAGATGAGAATTAGGAATTGACCCTGATGTTCGCCGAAGAATGGGTCCTTAGTCTTTGACCAGAGCTTCTTTTGAGGAGTGGTGAAGGCAAACGCCCCCTGAATGTGGGTATAAGAGAGAATGAAGATGGAGGAATTGGAGGAGTCAAGAGCAGACGATTCTCAGGCATTTTGCTGTAAAAAGGATCAGAGAAATGGGGCAGCATGCGGAGGTGGCTGTGGCATCATGGGAGGGTTTTTTTGTTTTTTTTTTTTTTTTTTTTTTTTTTGCGGTACGCGGGCCTCTCACTGTTGTGGCCTCTCCTGTTGCGGAGCACAGGTCCCGGACGCACAGGCTCAGCTGCCATGGCTCACGGGCCCAGCCGCTCCGCGGCATGTGGGATCTTCCCGGACCGGGGAGCGAACCCGTGTCCCCTGCATCGGCAGGTGGACTCTCAACCACTGCGCCACCAAGGAAGCCCACATGGGAGGGTTTTTGTTTTGTTTTGTTTTGTTTTTTATGTAGAGTGGTGTAGAGAACGTCAGTATGAGGATGGTGATGAGCTAGTGGTGAGGGAAAATTAATGATGCAGAAGACAGTGAGGCAGTGACAAGTGTCAGATGATGGATCTCATAGCATCCAGATGGGTGTGGATTTCTGAAGCAAGTGTGAACGGGGATAGAAGTCAAATGATCACGGAAATCAATGGAAGTTAGGTTAGAACTTAAACTCATAGAAGCTGGAGGCTGTCACGATCATGACAAAAGTTGGGGATGAGAGTTGGGGGAGTACAAAGTTACAGAGGAGAGTAAAGAGGTGCCAAAATGAATGAGAATGTTGTAAAACAGGGACTAGAAAAGAGGGCCAGATAGCAAAATCCATTTTGTTTTAGCATATAAAATATTCCTATTGTCCTTTTTTGTGATACCCAATGACAGAAACCATTTTTGCTGAGTAAAGATTTGACCAGTAATCCTATCTAGCTATGAGCCAGGACCACTACTTTTTCCTTGTAGATACTATGGAGGCCATGTAAGCAATACAATTATCAACAAAAATGAAAAACCTTGCAGAACATAAACGGTCTCCTATTAAACGCTTAGATTAAGTTTTATGGCAATACTATCACATTGTATTTTTCATAATCTTTCTAAGTTTGATCAAAAAAACTTACATGTGATGCACATAGCAGATGAATTTTAGGATTTTGGTACAAGGTGATGAAAATATCTCAGAAATGTATGATGACTTGGTCCATTAAGTTTGTTGTCATGGCTAAGTAGATGAAGTAACTCATGATCATTACTAATGTAAAAGGTGACGTATAAGCTAAAACCACATTATCGTAAACATCTTATGATTAAAACAAACCAAAAAATAATTCTGCAAAAATTTAAAGATATCGCTATTCTAAAATACTTGATAATGGCAAACAGGAAAAGTGAACTTTAATACGTGTGGACAATTCACAAATGATGACCAGAATTCAAATACACGAAGGGGCAAAATAAACAAAAAGCCATAAATATGGTCACCTTAAAAAAATAAAAGGTATGTTGGGGGAAGGAGGGGGAGGAATCTCGTGGTAAAAAAATAAAAAGTAACTTTTTCTTTTATCTCACTTCTACAAACTATAAATGAAAACATCTTTAATGTGGTAAGTAATTTGAGCCAAATGTAGAATTCCCTTTTGAGGATTTTTAACATTGATATTTTTAAGGATGTAGAAAGGATAGCCATATATGTTTGACCCAATAAAATAAGTAATATTGGAATGATTTTCATCTTTTTTATGGCTAATATTTTCTAGCTTTTCTATACACTATACATTTCTTTACCCTGATCTTCACAATCTGTCCTCAAGAGGCAACAGAACTCTATCTCCCCAAATACTCTAGAACTCTTTCCAGAATAAAGAAAACAGACCTCTAATTTGCAGATCTGTGTCTGCTTTTTTGCAGCTACACTATGAATTGTTGAGAAGTATCTCTTTATAGTCACAAAATTAGAATGTAAGAGGGCAAAGCCAAATGGAATCAATTTTCATTTGTTCCAATTCAACCTTCTCCCACCCCCTACACCCCGTCTCCTCTGTGGTGCCCCTGAAAGGGTTGCAGGGTATTTATGAATTGGTGTTGGGGCACTTTGTTTTCCTTCCTTCTGCAAACACATAGTGGCAATCCTGTCTTGCTAAAAGTCTTGTAAATAGGAACCAACGAACTTCTCCAGATGGATCTCCAACAAAAATGTCAACTCTCATGAATGTTTCATTTCACCTTAGGTACAGTTCACCTCATGACCTAGTTCTGGGTTTGTTTTCATTCATGGGTTCAATGAGTATTTATTGAATACTTACTATATGCAACTCTGACAGTCACCTTATGGAAGTACAATAGAACAATTTCTAGATATTTTAGTTTAATCAATCTTTTTTATTCAGATAAAAAACTGTCCTGGACTTACATTGTTCCACATTCCATAAAAGATTTCTTCAATACTTATTTAGCATAAATGACATTAACAGGCTAATATAAGTATAACCTCTAAATGTTATAAATAAAATAGCCTCTAACATGGTTTCATTAAACTACAAAAGCCCCTAAAAAATCATGATGAAAAATGACAATGTTTTTGTTAGTTAAAAAACAACAACAACTTATAAACACATTATTTCTGCTTTGCACTGGTTGTTTAAAGGGCTATGTTTGAAACGGGGCAGGGTCATGCCTCACTATCAGACCCCTGCTTTTCACTCCCTCTACCCACTTAAGTCTGAGCCAAGCTTGGGAAATTATAGTGAAATCTTTGACTCTTTGATTGCTTGTATTTAGTCAGTAAGTTTGCTCTGTGGATTTGTTTCTCACATACTTTTCCATTTACCTACAATTCTCTCAGTAACAGCCCCGTAAAGTGTCCACCGCAGTGACTGACCTTGAAGGAGCTTCTGCCTCTAGGTCCTCCCAACGTTATCCCTCTGACACATGGCTGCCACATCATGCTTCCCTAAAACACCTCTGCAGTGATGTCATTCTCACACTCAAAAGCTTTAGTGTCTTCTTATTTTCTGCCTCATCAAATCTAAACTTTGCTCAGCTTCCAAAGCCTTCCATAGTCTCAACTATCTACTTATTTTTTGCCACTTTCTCCTAAATGGTCATTATTAGGCACTCAGTTTAGTTTCTTGCTTCTCAACAAAATCTTGTCAATTTTCTTTCATGCCTACGTCTGAATCACATCACCTCCCTTCTCAACTGTAAGGGCCATGCCTAAATAAATAAACAGGCAAATAAACAGAGCCAAACAATAAGCAGAGCCAAACAAATAAGACTCTATTTCACATTCCCAATCCTATACATTCTTCATGTACTAATATTCCACTCACCATAACAAACCCCACAGATCCAATGCTCCTTTGAACAGTCCTGAACTTGGAGAAGTTCCTTAAACTTTGATGGTTTACATGACTTATTGTGTCAAGTATATTGATTTTGTCTTCCAGGCAGCTTCTAAACTCCTTGAGGGCAGGGAACTTTCATTCTTTTGTCTCTCACAACCCCAAGCCAGTTGCTACGCCCAGAGCTGATGTCCAGTGGATTCCTCTCTAGGGGGTTCTATAATCAATAATGGCAGCAAAGAAGAAGAATATTTTTCTTCACTTCATTCTGATTCTGACTCCAATTAATTCATCAAGCATTTGCTACACTTAAGGGCAAGTATTTGGTATTCTCTCTCAAAAGGAAAAGAGTTAAAAATCTTACAGAAAGAGGCTAAGGGGGAGAAAAGTTCTTTGAGGCATATGCCAGCTTTGTGAGCAATCTTTCTTCTTTTCCTTCTCACGTACAACTGTTACAACATTGTAGAAACAAGTTCCCCTCCGCTGTTTTTCTTTTACTAGTGTCTTCTTGTGACTGCCTGGTGAATATGTAAGTCATATGCATTTAATCCTTTGAAGTTCAAGCACATTCTTGCTTGAAACAAAAGCTCTAGAGAATGAAATCAGAGTATACAATTATTGCAAAATGGCAATAAAATCACCTCCCCACACGTCCCTTGAGAACGATGGTCAAGGAAGATCTGGCTGAGGGCTGAGACAGACTGTCAACTTGACTTTTAATTTTATAAACTATGATGGTTTGGACAAGAAAATGTCTTCAAAGGGTCAATGTCATTTCTGTAAATGGAAAGAAGACTGAGTGTGAAAAGACTGCTTTGAATCAAGCTTAAGGAAAAAAAAAAAAAGTAAAACCCACGAGCAAATATCAACAGTACTTTCTCCATTTTTCTCTTTTTGTTCCTTTAAGAGGAATTTTTTTAAGTGAGGAAATTGAAGTTAAAAATTATTTTATAGGGCTTCCCTGGTGGCGCAGTGGTTGAGAGTCCGCCTGCCGATGCAGGGGACGCGGGTTCATGCCCTGGTCCGGGAAGATCCCACTCGCCGCAGAGCGGCTGGGCCCGTGAGCCATGGCCGCTGAGCCTGCGCGTCCGGGACCTGTGCTCCGCAACGAGAGAGACCACAACAGTGAGAGGCCCGCGTACAGCAAAAAAAAAAAAAAAAAAAAAAAAAAATTATTTTATAGACCTTAAACTGAAAACATTTGCCTATTAAGCTGAAATGACCTACAATATTCTATCTGTAAAGCATCATTTGGCCCCCTGCTGTTTCATTTAACTTTAGCTGAACGTTTTTTGTTGCTTCCTAATCTACCCTAATTTGCCTAAACCCCTTATTTGTCCTTTCTCAAACTGTTTGTTTACATCTCACTGGAAATGTGTAACAATAACAAAGTGCTTTAAGAACTAGAAATAGTGATAGATTTAGACACCCAATTTTTCTTCACAGCATAAAAAGACATTCAAATTAACACACATTCACTGAGCACACACTAGGTGACAAGGGCCATATTTGGCGAGTAGATACTAAGATGAAAACAACCTCTGGTGCTTTCAAGGAACTTGAATCTGGAGAAGGAGACAAAGTAGAAAAAACACTACAATGTGGGAAGTGACCTGCTGGCGGTAGGAGTCAGGTATTCTTGACACAAAACAACACAGAACAGTGAACTCTGTGGGAGAATGAAGCATTAATGCAATATGTATCTTATTCTGTAACATGTCATTTAAATATTTTTTTTCTGTTTTGGAGAAACATTTTATAGACAAACAATAAGACAAGGAAAATGACCAGCTTTTAAAATCTTCCCTTCAACCTACATCCCAAGAGGGAAAGGGGGCGGGAGGGATAAATTCAGAGACTGGGATGGACATATGCACACTCCTATATATAAAATAGATAACTAATAAGAACCTACTGCATAGCACAGGGAATTCTACTCAATATTCAATACTCTCAATACTCTGTACAGCAAAATTCACTTGGCTGTACAGCAGAAACTAACACAACATTGTAAATCAACTATACTCCAATAAAAATTAATTGAAAATAAATAGATAAAAGCTTTCCTTCAACCTATGTAAACAGCAGAATATGATAAAGATCAGTACAGTGATGTTCAATTGGGAATCAGAAGCTTGGGTTGTGCTATGGATTAGCCTTGTAACCCTAAGTCCTGAAACTGCTGAGTGACTGTTCCCTCAGCTGGAAGATGGTGGGTGGGACCTACCTGAGTTTTAAGGACCCCTTTGGCTTTCCTATGATTTGAACATATGCACTTACTTTTGTCAACTCACAAGTACTTGCTACAAGGCTGAGGAGAAGATCTCATAAGATTGGACAATAATTCACCTTTACCTAAATATGTTATTTGTGTGTTGATATTTACAGCCCTCTCTTTTCACGTTCCCTTTCACATGACTAGCCCTTTGGTCCTTTATATTCACATAACCCTTAATTCTTTTCCAAGTATATTCACATTCACCATCTCAAGCACTCTTACTCTATACACTAACCATACTCCAAAGAATCTTCCCTCACTCTGTTGCTAAGACATACATCTTATAACCTTCTGTTCACTCTTCAAACTACTCTGCTTTATGTTTAACTCTATGCTTTTCTGCTTTCCTTTCTTCTAAGAGGAACCAGATTCATCATTTCCTAGCCCCTCTCTACCCTCTTTCTCAGTTGCCCATTTTTCAAAACCACTGAAGTGGATTTGTTTTGACTGAGTGCTTAAAGCCTCAAGGAACCGAAGAACAAAGGTGACTCTGTATACTACTTCTAATAAGTTGATTTAGGAAAACTCTGGTTTCCTAACTCTGGTTTCTTCAAAAATACGATGTCCCTGGAAGTTCTTAAGCTTGCACTGGGGAAAAGGAAGTCCGTCTATGCAGCCAGGATGCCTGAGAGGCACCCATCCTACCTAGTGTGTACATGGTCAGATTAGAGGAGTGGGCTTTCAGAGAGAGCAATAAACACAGCAGTACCAGAGAGTGGCTCCATCTTTAGAAATATAATTTTTAAGCATAACTCAAAC
This sequence comes from Phocoena sinus, assembly GCF_008692025.1. NCBI lineage: Eukaryota > Metazoa > Chordata > Mammalia > Artiodactyla > Phocoenidae > Phocoena > Phocoena sinus. The sequence continues at coordinate 20,577,223 of NC_045779.1, read as the reverse complement.
TATGTGTCACTAGTTTTCTTTCAGTGTTCTTAGAGTTCAGCATTTCTGGTTGAGGAATATTAATAATCTAGTGGAAGCTATGGACCGCCTTCCTACAAAAATGCACATATGGATAATTCCACAGGCAATTACAAGGGAGCATGGAATTCCTAGGCCCATGGATCCCAGGTTAATAAGCTGTGCACAAATAACCCGGATAAGCTCTTTTGTGGTGTTACATAACTCTTAAAAATGTAATCTCCATTCCCTTTTGTTGCATTAATGTAAAACTTTTTTCTTTGCCAAGAAACCAAGGGTTTGGTCATCTAATTGAGACAGTCATAACTTTTTAGTTTCTTTTTTTGTTTTTAGTAATTATTAAAGACAGTGTTTATCAGAGATTATCATATTAAGTGAAGTAAGTCAGACAGAGAAAGACAAATATCATATGATCTCACTTATATGTGGAATCTAAAAAAATGATACAAGTGAACTTATTTACAAAACAGAAATAGACTCACAGACATAGGAAACAAACTTATGATTACCAAAAGGTAAAAGTGGGCGGAGGGATAAATTAGATGTTTGGGATTAGCAGATACAAACTACTATACATAAAATAGATAAACAACAAGGTCCTACTTTATAGCACAAGGAACTATATTCAATATCTTGTAATAACCTATAATGGAAAAGAATCTGAAAAAAGAACATATATATGTTTTTTGTTTTTTGTTTTGGTTTTTTTTTTGCAGTACGTGGGCCTCTCACTGTTGTGGCTTCTCCCGTTGCAGAGCACAGGCTCTGGATGCGTAGGCTCGGCGGCCATGGCTCACAGGCCTAGCCGCTCCGTGGCATGTGGGATCTTCCCGGACCAGGGCACGAACCCGTGTCTCCTGCATTGGCAGGCGGACTCTCAACCACTGTGCCACCAGGGAAGCCCCATATATATATATTTTTTAAAAGACAATGTTATAGAAGAATAATATGAGTAAAGAACAATTGTATGGGGACTTCCCTGGTGGTTCAGCGGTTGGGACTCTGCGCTCCCAATGCAGGGGGCCCAGGTTTGATTCCTGGTCAGGGAACTAGGTCTCACATGCGTGCCGCAACTAAGAGTTCGTATGCCACAACTGAGGAGCTGGCGAGCTGCAACTAAGGAGCCCGCCTGCCACAAGTAAGACCCGGTGCAACCAAATAAATAAATAAACAATTGTATGTTCCCAATCAAAATCTTTGAAAAGAATACTAATTCAAATAGAGACTGAACCCCAAATGAACTGAATGTGGTCTGTACAGCACACTGAGCATTCGGTGGGCACTGACTTATGCCACCTATTTCCCAATGATGTGGTCACTTACTCTGTGTGAGTAGGATCAAAACAAAAAGGATAATGCCAAACCACACAGACATGTTTACATAAAGACAAATTAGCCGATCACTGAGGTAAAAACAAAACAGAACTCTTCAAAAGAAAAATTGATTCCATTTTTCTACTATATAAAGTCTAAAAGAAATTAGTTGAATTTTTAAACTAAAATAATCAAATGTTTTAGAATCATATGCTTACATATTGGCAAGAAACATTACTCCAGTAGCCTAGAAGTGTAATGGATCTCTCCAAACACTTAACTAAATCCTTATGTAGAATACAGTTGATTAAGTATAGCATGAGTAACAGTAACTAACAAAGGTCACCTAGAGCATGTAGGTTAACCAGGAGAATGTCCAATGTTTCTGTATTATGGCTAATATTAGGCATAATTTTGAAAATTTGAGCTCTGGAAAAATAACATTTTCAAGAAGGCATTAAAATGATATGCAAAGCAGCTTCATAAAATTTAATATGTATTCTACAAAAAGTGGGGAAATTTTTGATTTGAAAACCAAACTTTATGAAGAAGGAAAGATTAAACAATTAAACTAGGTTTTCAAATGAAGTTGATTTCCAGACATCCTTTTTAATTCTCCAATTCAACCGCAGATTTCGTCACTGAAATACCTAAGTATGAAAACTCTGAAAGATGTTGATATTTTTGGCTTACCAACTTTGGTGATGTTCTTTTTTTTTTTCTCTAAAAAACTTGTAAATATTCTCAATCAAAACAAAAAGATCTGTCATGAGACTTTACCGAGGGAACAAAATGCTTTAGAAAAGTTTGGTAAAATCAAGAAATAGAGTAGATTGAAACCTTATAATATTCATTTCAAATCATCTCCAGGTAGTGAAGAAGCAAAGCAGTGTTTTTTTCTCCCCCTCAATGACTGGAAGTCAAGACTTTTCTTATAAAACACAAAACCATACCAAAAAAAACCTTAACAGTAAACTTATTTTAAAAATGTTTACTTTTATCTGTACATGATCCCTTGGGTGTTAAAGACGCTGAGAAAGGCCATGGGGCAGTTTAAAAACTGAAACTTTCAAACATCATTACAGTACATAATCTTTGCCCCACAAGCACCATCCTTGCCTTCAGCGTTCATAATAATAATTGCTATTTGCAAATACGTCAGTAAAGCTTAGCTGGTTCTTGGGAAAATTAGATTGAATACCATCAAATAATTTTAAAAAACAGCAACAACACAACAATGTTTTGCCTACAATTGTAAATTATACAGTACGTTGGAGAGAAAAACACATTAGTTCAAATACTGTGTGTCACTAATTCATTCATTTCCTTACAATCCATATGGAACCTCAACATACAATGCTTTCCTTTCTTCAACTCATTCCCGCTAAAAAAGGAAGATAATGCTTAAAATATTATAGAGTTTTGAAGGTACACGTGAAATAAATATTTCTGACTATTTTACCTCATATGGATGATAGTAAAAATACCACTATTATTTTCCTCCAAAGTATATTTTGTTTTCTAAATTTGACTTAGCATCACCCAACACTACTTACTATGAAGAATTAAAAACATAAGTTTATTAACCATTCTTAGAATGAAACTCAACAAAGAAAAAGAATGCCTGTTCTTTATTAGACAATATGAACTGAACTCAGAGTCCCCACTAAGGTTCATAGTGCACAAGTAACTAATTATAAGACTAGAACTTTCATGAGTTTCACCCCAGGTATCACAAGCTGAAATTCCAGGCCTCTGTGTCATTCCCTGAAACATCTGCAACAGAATCTAACATTCTTGATAAATGAGATAAGTGAAAGCATTTACTTAATTAGATTTTAAAGCATATTTATCAACTCATACAACAAATACTAAATTGAAAAGTGTTACGCCAAAAACCAACAGGCAAACGTGCAACAGAACTTAATTTTTACTTTAGAAGTTGCTGCCTTCAATATTGTTTACTTAATGCAACTTTCAACATGATTCTGATGATATTTGACTCAAACATAAGCTCAGGCTAAGAAAAATTAACTCATAAAATTAAGCTTTTCCATTACTTTAAAGTAAGTGCATTCTTAACATCCACTGTTTTTTCCCCTCTGTTCTTATAGTCTACAAAGATTCCAAAATACAATATAAAACTATGCATATCTATGTATACATATATACAACCTAGTGCAGAAAATCATCTGATTCTATGTTTATCCGGGGTAATCTGTTTTGGTTCTGTCCTGCCAAACCACTTCTGGTGTTTCCAGCAAGGCAATGACAGCATACACCTTCTTGTTATTATTTATGTATGGAGGGCCAAACCAAATGTCTGGGTGGGTCTCCAAAGACATAAAATCGGTAGTTTTTTTTCCATCCACAGGACCCAATTACATTTAAATAAACCAACTCCTAGTGAAAGGTTGGCTCCAACAGAAAATACCAGGCAACCACAGACACTGAAATTAAATCACAGTCGTAAGTCTAGAAGCCACCAACATATTGTTAAAAATAGTCTTTAGTCCATCTTTGTGTGTTCATACACAGGCAAGTAATGCACGTTAGTAACAACAAAAAAACGTGCCCCATTTCTTTCTATGGGTTGCATCCTTCACTAAAATTTCCTAATCTGTAAAAGTTTTGCATTTCAGGCGAAACATGTGAAAACACAGAGGCTGCTCTAAGGATGCCTCTTGTCACAGAGGCAGAAAAACTGTCATGTGCTGCTCGGGCATTAAATGGATGAGTCCTTCTGGTTGATCCTGGAGTGGCAGAGACTTGACAAATGTGGGAAAGTCCTCAGCTGTGAGATGGGGGCTGAGGTTGTGGGTTCTTGGTCAATTGAAAGGTTGCATTAAATGTAAATTATAGGACTGTTCCTTAGATATATACTCCTTTCAACCAGGTGAAAGGCAAACAGTGTCGTGCTCACTCAGAGATGGCCTGGTGGTGGCTTCCTAGCTAAGAGAGGAAGCCAGGCAGCAAGAAGCAATTATAATCTCCATCTCTGAAGGATGGAAAGGAAGGAAGGAAATATTTTTATATAAAACCATATTAAATTTCCTTTTTAACGTGCCTCTATGTATTTCTCTTTCCAATTTATATGAAAAAGTATTAGTTTTAAAACTACAGCAGAACTGGCAGTAAATATCACAGGAACAATTGTTCTTTTATTAAATATTTATTGAAATAAATTCCTGTGCTTTCTCGTTTTTCTTCTCTGGTTCCAATATTTATTTACAGCTGATTATTAACATCTGCCAGTATAGCGGTTTCGTCCATACAGAAGCCGAAGGGTAAAAAAGTCACACACACCCTTCTAACGTGACCTGTAGTTAGACAGAAAGCAGTTTTCCCAGTCACCGCTTGGCTTCCTGTCTGTGACCTCTGAAAAGCATTGGAGGCCAGGGTTAATGGCCTTTCCAATCTCTGTGATAAGAATTCATTTTGTTCTATTACCAGCAGTTATCTGAGGAGCCTGCTGCATCACTTCAGCAGGGTTCAATCAATGAGGGGACCTAATGAAGTAACCAGCTGTAGCTCTATTTCCCTGGCCAGCTCTATCAGACGAATAAGAGCTATCAGTCACATCTTAAGGCTGATCCCAGACGTAGCATCTTCACAGGCTGAACTCGTATGCATATGAACTAATGATACCCCACCATTTTCGTGCAATCGACCCTTTTGATATAGCTTCCCTGACACTGAAAATGGAATGGGATGACTTCTGAGATGTTGTATTAAGAGGACAATAATGTAAGATTAAAGAACAGCGGGTTTGCAGAACAATTGAAAGAGCTTACACTAACAGCTAAAAGTTAAAATTAGTATCACAACTGAAGCTTTCAGATCAGCTACCCTTTGAATATTTACACTTTAGGTTGGGAATTTTTAATCTTCCTAAAGGGTGGAGGATGAAAAATTATTATTTTCATTTCTATCATTTTTATTGATATTAGAAGTCTCAGGGCAGGACTTTCATTTTGATTAAGCTTTTAGAACCAAAATACAATTATGGTATATTTTTACATTTTGGTCAAATATCAGTCAGTGTGACACCATAAGTTAACTTAGGGTTATTTCGTATTAGCTGACATCACTAAACCCACACACACAAGAACTGTATGCTACAGTAAAAACTCTATTCTTAATTTTATATTTTTTAATTTTTAAATTATTAATTTCATTCCTTTCTAATTCAAAAGAACAATTGTTAATAAGTGCTATTTTCACACATATAGGTTTCAGAAGGAAAAAAATCAAAGCCTTGTACCTTCAATTAGTGGACTCATACATGTATTAGACTGTTGTTAGGAGTCCTGTTCAAAATGAACATCTTTATGGAAAGGGGTGCTGATGACGGCTCTACAATGTAGCAGACTATTTCTCAGGCAATCGTTGAATGGTTCATAGGAAGCTATGAACAAGACATTCATATTTGCTGATATGCTGAAAGCTACAAGTACCTTAGTTTACTTTATTAGGTTAATCAAGATGAATTTCATGTAATACAGTTTGTATTCTTTTAACTTGGCTGCTCTCTGTTAATTTGAAAGGAAAAAGAGCATGGCTATTTGATGTTATGCTAAAGAGATGATGTGTAAGGGAAGCTACGTAAATTAAAAGTACTTGCTAGCCTTGTGCTTAATAAACATGTTCACACAGGCAAGAATATTGTATTTCATTAGAAGATGATTTTTTTCAAGCAATTTTACTAATGTATTATGACATGAGTCCGAAAGACTATCTCCAAATGTCTTTACATTTTTATGGGTGTACAATACTGCTTTCTTTTCAAATTGCAATCAATCACTGAGATGTTTGAGTGATCTGGTCCTGATAACTATGATATCAGATGATTTTTTTCATTTCAAGCCTTTGGAGATATAAATGAAAGATTAAGGGGCAGTAGACAAGAGACTAAATGTAACAGGACAACTGTAATATTTAGGAAAACAAGGGAGGGATGTGTGCTGTGCGGCGTGCGTGTGTGTGTGTGTGTGTGTGTGTGTGTGTGTGTGCGCGCGCGTGAGAGAGAGAGAGAGAGAGAGAGAGAGAGAGAGAGGTTCCTGGAGTTGTAAGCATCCAGGTAGGTGTGAGAAGGACTGAAATAGCTTTGCTGCATATGTAAACAGATAAGAATATGCCTAGCAGGCATTTTGGGAACATCTGTCAATTTTTTATAGAACATCCTGATTGTGGGCTATTGATTGCATTTAAACAAAGTTGTTGCAAAAAAAAAAAAATCAGCTAACAATTCGTGTAGAAAGGGCTAATCAATATTTAAATGACTCACTTTATTGATTTAAAATTAACTTTCAATTAAGAGATCCATAGGACTCTTAACTGCGACACTTATCCATTCAAGAGAAAATAAAGGTACATTTATCGATACACTTAAACAGCAGTGGCTGGTTTCCTATCGATTCAGTCATTTGCGCTGGGATTCGTTAGCGTCATCAGCCTTTAACTCGCTTACTAGGTCTTTGCAGTGTACAACACTGCAAGATGTAGGAATGCGCAAAACAACACAAAGAAAGGATAGAAATTTAAAAAGATATAGGAAAAAGGTAAGTCAACCTTACACTTTTAAAATTGTTTTATTTTAGTATTATGGAAGGAAGACTGTGTAGATGATGGGGGTGATTATTAGAAACGGAAGCCTTTTAAGGGGCTATTTTTCCAAGCCAGGGGTTTCGATATGGCACATTTTGTGTTGTGCAATTGTGAAAACGAAATCTTTGAACAATTGACTAGTAAAAGCTCTATTGGCTTCTATTGACTCACAAGATCACTAACTTGCATATCCTGGTTATATTATAACCAATGGCAGCTAAGAACACAATTTATAGAATTTTTTAAAGACAATAATTGCATTTCCCATTGGAAATACTGTATATGTGTGTTTAAGGCCATATTTATTCAACAGTATTGCAAGGAAAATCACACTAGGCTGTGCTGTATTTTTTGGATAATTTGCCATTTATTACATTTGATAATTTATTTTTATCAGGGTTTTCATGAAAATAAAACTGATATAAAAATCAAACTGTAGCATATAAAATGGACAAATAAATTTAAAATGCATAGATCAAAACATTTATCCATGGATTTTAAAACCAGAATTATTCATCTATTTTTGCATTTTTATTGCCTCTGAAGGGGAATTCTGGATACAGAGGAGGGCACTGATGGTAAATCCTTTACTACAATTTCTAATATTCTATCAGAAAAACAAAACCGAATGATCTCCACAGGGAATGTCATCTTAACAGAGCTGAGTCTCCAACAACCTTGATTGTAATATTATGTGTGGCAGTGTTACTCTTTTTCAGGAATTCAAAACGATAGGTGTTCTTTTTGGTTTCGACGACACGTTTCCTACAGCCCATTGATCTCTTTCTCACATTCTTCACTGTGCAGAGCTATCTGTACTAGAAAGAAGCTATCTCAAACAGAACCCCCCAACTCATTTACTGACATATAATTCCTGGTAAGAGAGACAGAACAGCCAATCTAACTCCACTTGTACAGAACAGATTTTTTAATTACCTTTACACGTGCAGTTCATCTTCCTTCTGTGATAATATCCACTATGTTTACAAAATATATTTGCAGTCATTTCAAAGATTAGCCTGTAGCTCTTTCTGTGTACCAAGTCTATAACAGTTATGCTCTACCAATTATATTTTTAGATTTGCTCTGAACTTGTAAGAAATATTTGGAATGGGTGAAAATGAAATAGGGATCCAAATGCTCAAATACAAAACAAAACAAAACAAAAAACCTTCTCAATAGTTTAACCGCATAATACTGATGTAACATAATTTGTCATACATTATGGCGATTACACTTAACTAAAACGTGCATGATGTCATTATTCGAACTAGAAATCAGATGATGATACTAATTAAGTGATAGCAGGTGGCAGAGGGGGCCTGTCAAGGTCTTCTCTGATCTGCAGAGAGAGATGTGTGCTTCTCTGTCTAAACACCCAGGAGTAGTAACAATTGGCTTAAGCACTATTCAGTCCCAAGGTGCCCCGAATAGGGGATTCACTTTGATTTAACACTTCCTTATCACATCAAAGAGGTAAAAAGGCATCTGTATGGATTGGCTTACAAGGGGGAAAAAAAAAAAAAAAGGTTTGTCTTTAACCCCAGTATAGAAACTCTCTTTAAGAACTCTGGGGGGTACTGGGAGATGAACCTAGAAACAAATATTTTAAGATTCAAGCCATAAATCCATGTAACAAAAATTATTAAAAGTTGAGCTCTTTCCAGCCCATGAAAACTACAAACTGCCAATTATATTATGATAAAGGAAGTCTAGAACTAGCCCAAATATCTGTTCGGTGGACCTAACTAAAATGTCTGCTCTGTCCTATAAAATAAATTATCATCACCCCAGCCAGCTTTACGTCTCCTAAAAAATTGTTCCCTAAGATTTTTTTTTCTTTGTCACTAATCCTATTTTCTCTATAACTGAGACTTATAGAATATACCATTCTCACAACAGGCATTGGACTACTTCCATGAGAATAACACTGAGTCTGCACCTATATAGTTCACTGGTCAGACCCCAGGAATTCCATAGGGCCATCTCATTTTTCCCCTACATTCACTCGTTATCATCTTAATGACATAAGACATTAAATAGTTTGGAGCTAGGAATCTTGTCTTACAGATGATCACACTACATGTTATTTGAGTGGGATGTTGTAATTTAACAGTAATAGAAAAGTAGATCTGCTTGAAGATGATGAGCCATGCTGGGTGAGTCATTAGACAGTGCAGACGACATATGCCTAAAAGGCAAACCAAGTGGTTCCTATAAATGATGGAAAGTGAGTGTTATCTAATTTCTGAAATTCTCTTATCCAGCTTGATCTGCCTCTGTACTGCTTGTTTCAGGATCATTATTGTATTTTTTTACAATAGATCAAAGACATGGTTGATAAGACTGGATTCTAGATACATTTGTTACATTTTCAGATATCTTACAGTATATGCAGCCTCTCAGCATGCTTAGTTTATTTAAACCTTTTCTTCCCCCTGCTAAAGGCTTACTTACACCATCATTTCAGAAAGGTTTCATATCACTTTACCCAAACCATGGCTAAGACGGACACAAATAATTACAGGAATTAGTGCTACAGGGTGTAAAATTGTTCTCTTGTAGTAGAGGTGCATTCATTTCATTCTGGAATTCCCTGCTGAGAAGTGATGTGTGCAAACTATCTAAGGACACTGTAATCCTCTGATTTTTTTTTTTTTTTTAAAGAGTAAAGTTGCACGTAATCTTTGACCAGAGGAAAAAAAGTGTAAGCAAGGTTCATACCAAGGACAAATGCCTAGTATCCTCTGCTCAACTCAAATGATAATTCTTGTTCAGTAGGGAAAGAAAAGCCAGAAATTTAGGAAATCACTTATTTCTATCTTCATGGAAGTAAACATAATAGAGTTTGTATCAAAAACACAGAATGGCTATATATCTTCAGTGACTATTAAAATAGGTAGTCTTTCATGATCTGAGTTCCTTTAGACATTTTTTCCTTTATCCTTTAAAACATCTTCATTTTCAATATTATAACCGAAGTGAATGTCCCTTAATAAAGTCAGTAACTACATTCTGTAAAATATGGGAAACAAATTTGGTCACCTGCCATGTGCCATTTGATTAGCTGTGCAAAATGGAATAATGGTAAGTTACACCACCTAGCAGGTTACAGGCGGGATTTTGAACTCCTTGCTCAAGCACAGAAAATCAGGGGTGTCAAGCACCAGGCCCGCTTTTATACCCTTGCACGCCACTGATTAGTTCAGCCTTAGTCGACCAGAAATCCTTAATCTCCTCTTTTTAATATCGAAGAGGTAACCCCCTTTCACCTGCTTGTGGAGGCTTCCTTTTCATCAAAGCTCGGGAGATTCCAGCCACAAAATCAATGTATGCATGTTGAGAGCAGTTTTCAGGGTTTTGTAAGACAAATCTCTCAAATGGGGGCTAGTTTCATGCTATTGAGCTGGGCTTCGATCTGACCAAGGGAGTGAACAGCATACCAACAGCTCACTTTCCTGGGCTCCTGAGGCAAGGAGGGGGGACCATTCTCCATGAATGCAGCTGTGGAATTTCTCCCTGACCTCTCACCTCACCTAATCCGACTTTAAACCTAGCAGTGGACTGGTTAAATAAATAAATATTTAAAGGTAACCCCAAATCAACAAACATAATTAATTAATTTCTCTTTTCCATGTTAATAAACTACACTTGGAAAAGTTTCCCTGCCGCCAGAGTGCTTTCGTAAAGCCAGGGCCAATTTCTGGAAACTCAGGTTTCCTTTTTAAAGGCATATGTTTGAAAAAGCCAATGAAAATGTTATTTTTTTTTTCTTTTCTTCAGGAAATGGATTTGTCTATTGAGTCCAGAAGGGTAATTTGTTTTAAATGAAAGTATTCTTTTCCTGCTATTTTTGTTACTCACTAAAAACTTTGATTCCTTAACAGTTTAGGCCTCCTATCTTTAAAAATATTCAACAGTATTTAGCTATTCGAGTTCCTGTCTTATTAGAAATCCGAAAGTTATGAAATAGGCATTGCCATATACAGTTTTTGAATTACAAATTAAAATGATTCCTACTTTAAAAACTAAATCTGGTGCATTGTGTTACACTCAACTCTAGGGTGAAAAAGTTTTGACCGTTTTACCTATGTTGCTTCTATTAGTTTCATAACTTCACAAATTACCTGATGTTAAATCAATCATGACTTTACACAGCTACAGCCTTCCTTTCATGAAATAATATTTTATCCTGGCATGAATAAGGCATTTGAATATTTTCTAATATTTTGGAAACATATTAGAAACAAAGGGAAACCATCTCAGATGCCTCGTTTCATTTTGAGATGAGTATTTTTTCAGACATTTAAAAAAAACTACTGGGCTTAGTGCAAAAATTCTGAATCCGAAATTATGATCAAATATTACAACAGAACTATTTCTAAATTGGATGTAAATCAATTTTGCATAATGATAATATGAATGTAAAATATACTTTATTTGCTCCTTCATACAAATGGCTTACTATATTTTCATTGGTGTGTTGTCAAAATGAGTTTTTAAAATGAAATGAAACATAACGGGGCAAAGATAATTCTAATGATTTGGGGTGTGTATTTATAGGAGTCTTGTTTATTTTTCCTCTTTATATTGACTACAGGTTCTGAAATTACAGCATTTTAAATCAAATGTTTCCCAAACTAAAAAAGATAAAAATAAATGTGCAATCATTAGAGCTCCTTTATACATTTTTAGCAGTAACCCAGCTGAGGAGAGACATATACCCTGAATATTTTGATGACATAACTTACTCTGTTACCTACCTTTACTCTTGAGAAGTCACCTCTGGACCATGATTCACACTTTACAAAAAAAAAAAAATAAGTCCTATTTGGGGACCAACTAGGAATAATTAATATAAATAACTATTTTCAAAGTATAGTTACCTTAGTTGTACAACTGCATATTATAAGGATAAATATTAAAGTCCTGGCTAGATTACTTTAAAAAAATTTAATGCTAATTTTTAAACATGAAATTTCATGTTTCACCACGTAATCCTTCCCACTCCACTCCACTGCCTGAATACACACAGACACACAGACACACACACACACACATATTGTTTCATAGTCTTCCAAAAGAAAAGTCTGAATTTTTGTTTCAGTACCCCACAGAGGAATTTCTCTTGCTCATAAATATTTTAAAGTAATTTGTGCCTTTACAGTTAAATGGATATCGTTTACTGTTGGTAAACAGCTCAAGTGCGCTGGCAGGAATTAGCAAAGAAATGTGCTATCATAGAAAATAATCACACTTTTCGGTCTCAGAGCCACTGAAAGGATACAAAAGCCTTCTTTGGCCTTGCCCTGTGGTCTAGGACCTCAAAGCTAAATAAGTACCAGTAGACACAAAGCATTTCTCATTATTTTCTCATATTTATTAAAGGCATTTACATGCCAGCGTGAATGTACTAGTAAGTTTGTGGGAGATGTAGCTCCATTTTATATTTCTTTTGAAAACATTATTTTGACTCTCAGAAAACAAATACCTCTCTGAAATTGGCTGTCCCTATGGTATAAAAATAACTCTGAAGCCTGAAGCTGATAATCTTGAATTCAACATACAGTGAAAGCCCCCAGTGTATATACTGTGATGAACTCTGTAACCACTCAATTTAATCCCAAAGTTGGTAAAGTCATGCTTTCTAACTCAAAGACATACTTCGTACCATATCATATAGAGAATGCCCCAGTTAAGCCATATCTCTTTAATGGCAGAACTTCAAATGTCATCTTGAGTTTCACAGAACACGCTTTCTTTTCAGAAGTAATTAGCTAAGGCAGAGTTTATATGGCAATTAAAAACCACTTGCTTGCAGAAACTTGTAGGCATTATGTAATTTTTTTTATGCTACAAGTACATATGTGTATTCTTGCCTCTAGCTTAAATACAGTGAGGGTTGTAGCTGGTTGCACAGGAATTGTCTCCAGAACATTAAAGCTAGCCAAACACGATTGTATTCCAACTAAAATTGCTCTCTTCATACCGTGTATTGAAACTTGATAACTGTTGGTTATAAAATTCCTTTGATTTTCTGTAGGTAATAAAATACTTTGGCAATTACTATTGACAGTTCTGGATAATCTTGAAGGCTGCCTTGCCTGCAGAAGATGAGTGCTACAAATCACTCCACTGAAAGAGGGAAGAACGGGCAGCAGGCAGCAGACAGGTTTCAATTTCACAATGCTGATTATCTCATTCTCGATTCTATGCATGCCTAAATCTGAGAATCCCTCAAGCAGCTATAGGGACTTCTACTTTTAAAATGCCTATTACGCTTTCATACTTTTTCCTGCTTCCTGAAGAGTGCCATTTCGCCAAGCTTAAATAGCAGAAAATTGCACTGCTTTTCCTCTGCCCATCTCCTCAATCTCTATTAACCTGCACAAGAACAAAGGAGTATGATGGTCCAGCTCTAGGTGGAGAAATAGGTTGGAAGTTGTTTTTCATTTACTGCCACGCATATTTTGGCTTCATCAATTCCTTTTCAACCATAAACTTCTAATGCCTCAGCAAATGACTACCCATGAATATATATTTTTTTCCCCAATATATAAACGTGTCGGCCCTTGTTCCTTCAGTGTGAGTATACTCACACGCAGGCTCCCACACGCACCTTTGTTTTATTATGTGCAGCAATGCCAAGTGAAAGTACGTGGTTATTAGGATGGGTCTTGATTCAAATAAAAGTGCTGAAAATGAAGCTGGCCCAAATGGAATTCTTTCTGTTTCGGTTCGAAGGGAACAATAGGCTAGGAGCAGAAAAGAAAATCGTTGAAGCACCTGGTTCTAATGCTTGTGATAGACCTTTATTAGATGTCATAAACAGAATGATGCATTCCTCGATGGAGGACTTACAGCCCACAAAAGTGGAGGTAAAATGGAGTTCAAAGACTTCTTTTAAAACAATAAGGTTCAACGGTCCCTTTCAATCCAACACTATTTATGAAAGGCAGAAGTCTTAATAACCTTATGGAGAGCTGTTCATTCTTCTGGTTTTATACACGACTGCCCTTCCTTTTTCAAGCTAAACCTTTTTTGTTGGATTTGAACCCTAAACGACGTCTTGCCTGAGGATCACCGGAAGTCAGTTTGCTAAATGACAAATGCAGTGTGAGAGAAAGGAGACTTTTTAAATTTTTATTTTGTTCAAGGAAAGTTAGAAGGCTCAGGGACCCTTCTCCCGAGTCGGTGGGGTTAGAAATTCTTGTGTGCTACACAGCCAGACGACCACAAAGGTAATTTCGGCCATCGGAAACTGTTTTAAAATAAGGTCTGTTTTGCATTTAAAAAGATAAAAGAATGTTTTCTAAAATGACAATTGCTGGTTGGCCATCGATTCGGAGCTTTAATCTCATAGCCGGCTCAAATTTCCCATTATGTCTCACCGAGGCTTAGAAGGCTCAAGAGGCCGAACTGTGGCCGTCGACAAAAGTGGAGGGGGTTACAGCATTAAGAAACACAGCTGTTGCTCGCAAACTGCAAATGTTAGAATAACTCACTGCTTGTTTTTTCCTTGCTGCTAATAAAAACTTAAAGTGTTTTGCATGCTTTCTATAAACAGTGCACTTAAGTTTTATAATCGAGTACATCTTATTAAGCGTGAAGTCTGCTGATCCCTAAATTATTCATAACGTGGTCCAGACTGATTAAGATTGGCTTGTTAAGGAGCACAAGAAGCAATTAAACTGACAAGGCAGTGCGGCCTTGATGTATACATTTATTATCACAAGAATACCCAAAGTGAATGCCCTTATTAAGCAATGAATTTCACCTCACTGGCCTTCTACCATGGCTGCCACGGGTAGGGAGAGCAAGGAACAACATGTCAAAAGCTAACTCTGAGGAAATGCCTATCTTCCAGTGAAACCGATTTTGTAATGAACCTTTCAGTTGGCTCCTGAGGTAATAAATCCTGACTGGTGCATTAATTACTTGATAACATCCCATCAAAATGCAAATGCCGCACTTGAGCCATAGGAATGGCTCACTGGCTGGTAACTCTTCAGGGTGGACATAAATTGTCTGTTTTCTCTTATCAAACAGGGCGTTTATTTCCATCTTGCTGCGGTGAATGTCACTCCTGCCTCCCTCAGCCCCTCTGTGGCCTGACACCATCATTTGCGGAGGACCGTTGGCATGTAGCAACGTCCTAATGGTGCGACTCCTTCACTTGGTACCTTTCGGGAGAAAGTGCCCCTCTCCCCACTCTTTGGACCCTCCCCGCCCCCCACACACACTCTCTGTCTGAAGGAATCCAACGTGTCAAGGACAAACGGCGTTACAAAGCACAATCCCCACCTCTACAGCACACTAATCTTTCTCTTTTTGGTTTTCTTTTTGAGCAACACACCAAACCAGCAATTTCACTTCTTGTGATGATCCTGTAAAAGCTGTGAACCCTGGAGGTCCAGAGGCAGTGGGTCTAATTAGGCAGTCCCTAGAACACGGCCAGAAGACGCTTCCTGCACCCTATTCACACCACGGCAATGAAGCATTTCTAGGTGGTGTTTTCATATTTCCCCCAAATAATCAATACTTCATTAAAGAAACAGATATGCTACACTCTAGGCCTAAAAGAGAGAGAGAAATAAGAGGGAGGGTCAAAACCCGGCTTAATAAACACTTGACAATGTGTGAGAGAGGATCCTGTTCCTGAGTGTTCTCTTAGCCAAGTGAAACAGATTTATTTAGTTATGGAAACTGTTTCCACATTGAATGTTAATAAGGATCTTTGTTTTCTACTGGCTCCTTCGAAATTCTCATCTCCATCAATAGGTCTGACTCTCCCACCTGGGTCAACCTGCCTCCCAGTCCTGTTTATTTGTCTTGAAGGCTCGGTGAAAATCCTTAATTCCGGTTACTAGGCAACCCTACAGGTGAGAAAATATAATGTTTGGCTGACTCCATTTTTGAATGCACACAGTGGCCTAATGCCTTCAAAATAGACTGCAAAGCATGTGCTGATAATTCTCGGCTACATTCTCTAAAGGCGAGGTCAGAAGAAAATTAATTGATGCTGAAAATAATGACAGAAGGAGAGGCACCACAGAGACTTGGTGTTACTGGCATGTGATAATGTTAGCAAGAATCTCAGCATGTGACTGGACAGTGTGATGAAAAATATACCCTGTTCGAGGGGAAAACAAGTTACAAAACTTAATTAGTTTTTGACACTTCTTCATAAGTTATTATCTTTTCATTTGGAACATTGCCTTGGGACATCAATACACAAGAAGAAATGAAACATTCTTATTGTAAATATGAAAGAAAGATGACTTTATACTGTGCCTCTCCTCTTTATATGTCCTTTTGAATAAACAAAATACCCTCTGCAGACGAAAGGATATCAGGGGGTGGATGATGCAAATGCTTCTGCTCTGAGTTTGACACTGTCTGAGTCGATGTATGATTCCATTACGATGGATTATGCAATTTTGATTTGAAAAAAAGAAGGTGGCATCCAAATCAAATGTGGTCAAAATAAGGCTCTTAGATGGGAAGTAGTCAAATTATATCCCCGATTGCAATAATGCTTCCTGTACAGCAAATGTATTTTTAATTCCTTTCCACTAAGGTTTATACCTAGAAGTAATTTACACTGATTACTAAATAACCCTTGTGAGTTGCTTTGTCTTTTAATTTAAAAAAAATACACTTGCCGTGAGCAATGAATTTCATAAACCGGCAGCTCTCATGCTTGATGAATCATTCTTATTTTATGCAGTGCTGTGTGATAGAGAAGGGAGATAAAATATTCTATCCACAAGCTATTTGGTACAATTTATCATCAGCGGCTCACTAGTCCAGTGATAATACCTGGCTTGCAGATTGTAATGATCAGATTCTGTTTTTATTTCAAACAGGAACAATTCTGAATACCAGAGTTTTTAATTTACATACATTAGTGAGGTTCAAATGTGGCAACAGCTACAAGCAAATTCACTTTCAAACTGAATGCTTGCCTTGCATAATGGGTTCCCTTTAGCAATTACTCACCAGTGAAGTACCCAGATAAAAATGAAAACAAAGAGAAAAAAGGAAAATCATGATACATACACCATCGTGTGGACCAGGATAATTACTGAACCACAGTGAAGGTCACGTTTATATCTGTTTTAGTAATGATTTCGTGTACCCTTCTTCTGTATTGAATTCCTAATGCAATTTTCTTTCTGTTTTATGGTACTATGGTCTCTTTTATCTGTAAATTTTTTAAAGTTGCAATGCTCGCTTCCTATCATACAAAAACGGCAACGTCATTATTAATAGAAATTGTTACTGATAACATTTTAAATGATAAAATATGGAAACATCTGCTAAATACAGTAATCATGCATGCACGTGCACGCGTGCGCACACACACACACACACACACACACGCACACACCTCCACAAATATACCAGGCCAACGTTTAGTAAAACCGACAGGTTTATAATAAAATACCTCTTATGGTTACATCACTTTTACACTGACCACAGTATTGAGCTTGAATTCCCAGCAGCATCATTACTAGACATTTTCTGCCACCTTTCTAAATCTGAAAAGCTTCCTACATTTAGTGAAGATTAGGTAATGCTACATCCAATCAATAGCAGCTATCAATTCCATACCTTCTTGCAGAACAAGTTGATTAAAGTAAGTAAAAAGGCTGACTAAATATTGTTTAAGACTAGGTGATTCTTAAAACTAATCTGTAGTTTTGAGAAAATATACTCCTCACAGACAGACACAAACACTAAGATTATGACATATACAATGAGAGTGGTACATCTGCCATCTTTATCCCATAATATTATGGAAAACCCAGTAGAGTCCCCAGTGTAGAACAGGAGCTTTATGTTTATGATGCACTTCCAGATTCTGGATTGTTTATGTCATGGTCTTATGGTTATATAAATGGATGCTCATTTTAGGTTTATCAGCAGTTTTCTAAAAATGCCTGTTTATCAGAGAGATCAATACTATTCTTTAGATGTCTTTAGAAATCTTAACACTGTTTCTAGAAAAAAAGCCATTTTCAAATTCATGCATTAGGCCCAACAGAGTCAGCGTTCAATTCCCAGACCTGAGCAAATTGTGTAAAACCACTGACACTCCTCCTAGAACAAGCCACATTCCAAAGACACAGAGGGATTGAACAGGTGACAAAAACAGTTGGCCTGGCTAATCTCTTGGTGCCTGCCCAAAAGGTAGCAATGCTGTGGTCAGAGTGGTTTCTGATTGCTGCTGCCTCATGAAACGGTCCTAGATCCGGCCACTTTAAATGAGAGGTGACTCAGTCTTTTTTGCCCAATGTTATCAAGACAGAATCACACATTGCCTATACCTGGAAAATATTAGCTTTTATTAAAAATCATTCAATGAACCAGAGCGGGGAGTCATAAGAAGAAAATGGGTCGGAAGAGAAATCAGAAGACGAGGGGAAAAAAAAACCCTGTATATTCATAATGCTTTACAGTGTGGTAAAACAGTCTACTCTTTCCCTTCCTAGTTACGGAAACATTATCAGTAGGCGTGGCAGTTACTCTTCTTTGAAAAGTTACAAATAAGAAATTGGACACTTTAGGATTTCAGACCTACCCAGCGGTCTGGCTTTGAAACTCTCTGGGGTAGTGTGGTTAGACAATTACAGTTGGCTCTAGTTCTTCCAGGCAGCACTCAACCACTGAAGGATGATGGTATATTTGTTTAAACAGTGTTGCTGTGCATCTTTGTCAGCCCAAAGCCCAGCTGAAAGCAGGGGGTGTCGTGGGAATGAAAAATGCAAATCAAATCCTGCCATATCTTTGACAACCCCAAGGATAAAGCTTGATCCCTATTGGACAATATGTCTATAATAAAGGATCAAAAATACAGATTTTATTGTTACACTAGGGAGTTTTCCGGAAAATGAACTTCTTTGAAGTTATACTATAGTGAAAAACCCCAATTTGTATTAAGTATACACACACACACACATATATATAGATCAGCTATGTCTTCTGTATGGTTAAATGATGTAATTTCTATAAATATAATATGTATGTAATATTCAATTATGTAATCTAAAGTGATGTAATTTCTATAAAAGCTCTATAGTTTTCAAAATCATTTTCATTATTTCCCGATATAATCTTTCCTCTCAAGACAGTTGATATGCTTGCCTATCCTGCCTTACCTTTAGAATTTAGGCTCCCAGACTTTCATAATTCCACAAGCATTCCCAAATATCCTCTGTGTAAATTAACATTTATCTCCTGCTTCATGCGGGGAAAACCCTAGAGGACCTTTCCCAATCCATCACCCAATTCTTTGAATCCCTCCTTTTCTAAAGTCTCCATACCTGCGATGAAAGGGTCGGTTTTATCAGTTTTCACAATGATACTTAGACTAGTCCTATAGTGTGTATTCCATAAAAATTGAACAAAACTCTTTAAAACTGACAAAACAAAAGTTAGACAACCTGGAGTTATTTGAAAGGCAGTAACTGGGGTGAGGAGGGGGAGGGATCAATTGGGAGTTTGGGATTGACAATATACACACTACTGTATTTAAAATAGATAACCAACAAGGACCTGTGTATAGCACAGGGAACTCTGCTCCACATTCTGTAATAACCTAGGTGGGAAAAGAATTTGAAAAAGCATAGATATATGTGTATGTGTAACTGCATCACTTTGCTGTACATCTGAAACTAACACAACATTGTAAATCAACTATAGTCCAATATAAAATAAAATTTAAAAAAAAAGTAATAAGAAAAAAAATGCCAATAATAATTAAAGCTGTTAATACTTATTTTAAAAAAGGCATTAACCAGTACTTATTTAAATAGTTGAATTACTTTTGTTGTGAAGATCAAGAAGGCCTAAAATTAACCATTTTTCTTTTCTTTGGTAGCTACTTTTACTTTTTTCTACATTGTCAAATGAAAGGAAGAGATTATTTTCCAAACTCAGATTTTCACCGATTTGTATTTAATAATCTGTTCTTCTATTATCAGGTATAATTACAGAGGATGATGCGCTGAACAGCTGGGATGCATCTTGTGTTCCCTTTTTCCTCAGACTTGAAGCCACTGCTGATGTGACTGGCGGGGAGGAGAAGGCTAGTTTGCACTTGAGTCTCTCTTAGCAGCCTGACAGCTGGGCCAGCAACAGCAGGATTGTGAAAATGTCTACGGAGATGGGCTTCAACTCGGGACAGGCTTGATTTGTCCACTAAAGAGGAAGAATGACAGACCAGCAGCTTTCTCCAGCTCTTTCCATTTTAATAAGAGTTGAAGAAGTTTGGTAGGATTTCTTTCTTTTTTGCTCATTACACAATCACATAAAATGTATTTATAAAACATTCTCTTTAACTAGAACTACAAATTTACATTTAATTCTCAGTAGATGGTTTGATACTTAGCTTACACTAGAAATTTGGTTCTAAAAAAACTGGGGAGTGTTATGACTAATGAAAGGGAACAATCATGGTCTCCTATGATAACATTTTTCAAGTTTGGTTTTATCATCTAGGGTATATAGAGTTTATTGTATTGATCTCATCACTGTTCATGTGTTCTAAGGACCAAACTTTGTCATTTAACAACAGGGGGATACAGGGCCATGCAGCAGGAGAAATCTGTGGCCACATATAAAGAAGAATTCTCCAAAGCACATTTTCTTAGATTCTGTATGTGAGAACCTCTTCTTACATGTAAGAAGTATGGAAACCTCTTCAGAGAACAGAGTCTGACATAAAACCAGCCTATGCTGCAAGTACGACAAAAAACTCTATATTTTCAGTTGAGAACTTGAGAATACATATATTTATCCTTTATCATTGCAGAACATTCTAAACTTCTAGCTACAGTGGTGCAAAATTATTTCCAATTCAAGAAATGATTATTAAAATTAATAGAAGTGCTTAAATTGGGATCTTTCCATGCCAACTTCAGTCCCAGGTAAATATTTATAGCTGAGCCTCAAACATTAGAAATGCTGTGTTTCTAATAGAAGTAACAGAGACATCACTACAATAGAGGACAGAGTTCTATTAAAGTAAAAACACAAGATGCTTAATATGCTAGCTGTATTTATGACTCGGAAAAGAAGCTTCCAAAGGGTATCAGTTTAAGTTTTCCTATTTGAGAGGATCAATTTTAAGTGAAGTGCATTAATTACTTCAACAGTGACTTTTAAAGAGCTTTCTTAATTAAAACAGTCTTGTGTACTTGTATCACCCTTAATTTCTCCTTATTTATTGCTTTTCTTTGTCTTTGATACTTCAGTAGCGATGATCTTAATATTGATACTACCACCAAAATTATTGTTTTAAAAGAAAGGAAAGAGAAAAGGAAAGAAAAGAAAAGGGAAGAGAAGGGAACAGGAACACAGTGAAACTAAGGTCAACCTCTTTTTAAGTCTTTTTACATGGGGACTCTTAAGTCCAACCAAGAACGGCAAATATACTAAACTAAACTGTGTTTTAGGCTTTCTGATCCTAGAAAAGGTGGATAAACTGAAATTGTTTTTACAATAGCCACCATGCCTCCAAAAGTTCATCTGTTGTAATTATATAAGACCCAAAGCAAAACTATGTCTGTTTCTTAAAACAAGTCTCCTTTTTAAAGATACACATTTGCAGTGAAGACTTCACTCTGTTTGCAATTTGAAATCAAGTAGAGATTTATAATATCAAAATACATTATGTCACTTTTAAAAACTGTTCTTGCAGTAAGAAAACTCTCTTTAAAAATCTATTTGACAAATCACTACATACACAAACGCATGGGCACACACTGGATGATTTAAAATAATTTTAAGTCCATATATTTGAGAAAATCTATAGGCCTGCCACCTTTTTTTTTTTTTTTTTTTTTTTCAAGGCAATCACTAGTTCACCCCTAATCAAAGGCAGAAGAAACTCTAAAATGGTCCTTGGTTGGTAACCATAATTCCTTCTCATTCTATGCTTCACACGAGGCGGAAGCAGCAGAATAATGCCCATTGTTATTGTGTGGTTACAGTGTCCTGTGAGTCTGGACAAGTTATTAGGTCAGACGCTAACTTCCTAAGTAGAAAAATGATGTGTTCTCCTTTGTCCTCTCTTCAGTAATAGCTGGAGTCAGTGCTAATTAAGGCCCCGCGGCAATGTGCTTCCAGAGAGGTCAGGGACTTCTTTCTGACACCTAAACAGTACTCAACTCAAAAGAACTGCCCCTAATCTGAAATGATGTGATGTAGAACTGGCCTTTCAGATTCAGCGTATATTTAAAGGAAAATGACAGTTAATGGCAGAGGTGTCAAAAAAGAGCAGATGGGGAAGCTAGAAGAAGTGTCACTCCGTGGCTAAGTTTACCTGCGATTCGTTACTCTGCTTAAGGACCAGTAGACAATAATAGAGCCCTAGACACCTTGTTACATCCTTCGTCCTTCTAAAATCCTGGGAAGAAGAAATCTGCAGCGGGCACACCCGGGGGACAAATAACCTCTGACAAACCAAAGAACTGTTTGCTTAAGGACCATACTCTATGCCGGACCCTCTTTTCACCAAGAAATGCATCATCTTGTCCAGAGAGTTTTAGAGAGATTAAATTGTAATCTTTATTAGTGGTTGTATTCATAATAACAGAAATAGTAAATTCAAATAAAGCGAACACTCTGTTAAATTTCTTATTGGGAGTAAACCATGGTGGTAATTAATCTTGGAGTCATTTTCTTTTGCCCCTGGAGGCACAGAACTTGTGAAATCAAAACGATATTCAGAAGACAAACCAAGATTTATTGTCAGTTCGTTTTAATAGACACCTGCACGGCTTACTAATAATTACTTCAAAACTGTAAAGTCTGTTGGCATTAATCCACTCCTTGCTTTCTTCTCCCCACTCCCCTCAATGACACACCTGCATGCATTAATTGACATGGTCTTTATTTCAAGATTTGTTGTTGCCCTTACATTACAGAATCACTGTTCATGATGGAATGGCTGAGGTTGGACCAGAGCTCTGGCCATAGAGCATCCAGTTCTGGAAGTATTTGTAGCTGATTCTACAACCTTCTTCCAGGGAAAATAAATATATGAGGTTGCCACCTTTGTAACCAAGTCTCAAAATCTCTTGAAAAAATACAATTCAAATTTGAAAATTATGTCTGAGGATTTAAAGGTTTCAGGGATTATATGGTTAAAAGGTAGACATTGAAATCATAGAGGTTAGAGATAATTTACGCCACGACCTTCATTTTACAGATGAGGAAATAGAATCTCTGAGATGTTAGACGATTTCCCCCAGTTAATAGTAAGACTGAAATTAAAATCCTGTTTTCTACGTACTCATATAATGATTTTTCTTCCTTACTCTGCCACCCTGTCTTCCTTAAAAAGTTTGGTACTTTATACAAAGACTGAACTGTCCCAACATTGAAATACAGTAAAAATGTCTATAAAACTGTCCTCAACTTTATTATGAAACAGGGCTAATATTACTTCTAAATGTGTTATTAAGCTATATGTAAATGTTCCCATTTATCTAAGCAGTTTTCTATATTAGAACCCAAACGTTCTACTTTAAAACAGAATGACAAGAGTTTTCCCCCCAAGTTTACTTAAACCTATAAGGACTAATGGTTAATTTGAAACAGTTCATGTTCTAGGCCACCCCCATAAGCTGTGGAGGTATGCCACAGATACCCCAAGTGGCTGCATTCAGCAGCTCGGGGTGATCCGTATAAAAAATGAAGGGAGAATTTATAAAGTCAGATTCTCACAACTCTGGAAATCGACATATAGCTGGCTGATCAAAAAATATCCCAAAGAATAGCAAAGAAAAGACATTTTTTGCTCAAAGAGAAGGTGGGGGAATCTTTTGTGCTTCTTTTAACCAAGCAAATTTTCGATTTGTTTCTGACTTGTCTTTGTTTTAGCAAATTGGAGTAAAATACTAAGCAGAAGAACTTGTCTGAAAATTTTTGCTCAAAGAATTCTAGTATGAAAGAGACAACCAGAAAGAAAACTGCAAAGCATAGGCCTCCTGGACCCTTTAAAAATTCTTCTCTGGTTGAATGGCTGTTAGTCAACCAAGGAAGACCCCAGTAATCCATCCTCCTATGCTCACAGGAGACTGGATGGAGACACAAACTTTGCCCCTGGGAACCTAAAAGGTGGTAAGCTTCTGTAACTGAATTATTCCAACTTGGGAATTACGCTGCTGAATTTAAAATGGGGCTGTCCTGTACATTACCAGAAAGATACCAGCCGGCCAAGAAAAAGATAACTAATGATATTTGTTCAACAAGTTCCCAAAACTTGGAACCTAAACTTGATTCATTAGTAAAGAATTAAATACTGTCAGTGCTTTAGTTCTAAACCTTAAGTATCAAAGTTTTACCTCAAGGTAACATTTCCTTATATGGAAAATTTTAGAAAAATGTTATTTTTCCCGTGGCCTTGATTTTGTAATATTTTTAATATTTGAATACTTTGGTTTGCTAACCTTGTAATAATATCATTTTTAATAATAATTCATTATGTGACACTTGATAACAGTTAAGAATGCAGGAGCCATTTTGGATAAAGACTCTAGCTCTATCATTTCTCAACTGTATACTTTTGTCAGATTATTAAATATATGTGCCTCTGTTTCCTAGGCTGAAAAACAAAGATAGTCTTGCCCTCAATTTTTCTGTGATGAAGTTAAATGTGTTAAGACATATAAAGTACATCACAGTGCTTGATACAGAGTAGCAATTAACAAATTATTATTATTATAAAAATCTTAAACAAATTTTATTATAAATTTCACTTTCTCAACCACTTAATTATATAAAAGTAACTTATAAAAATACATCCAGATGTACAGAACAACTTTCCCAGGCTTCTCAATATGCAAATATAGATAGGCATCAATAGAACAACTCATATATTTTGACATAAATTATATAGTAACGAGGAAGAGATTCTTTCAGAAGTTGCTGGCATGTCATATGAAATCAAATCTGAAACAAAGTCAAGCAAATATTATACATTCTAAGTGAAATCCAAATGTTTATTTACATAGTAAACTGTAAAGTCTCAGAAGATGCATTTGTGCATTAGAATTTGAAAAATTATTTTTCCAAATGCATATGCACATATATTTACATATTTCTATGACAGGCTACAAAGACACTAATGGAACAGTCTATTATTTCTAAAATAATGTATCATTATTTTCAGTTCCATTAATCACATAGAAATTAAACTTCTGAAACCTTACACAAACAAATCAAGATAATTCCGATCTCAAATCCACAAATTGAAATGGAGATTTGGTAATTATCCAAGTAATTTGATTAATGGAGATGAATAAACTAGATGATTCTGACCCATGGATCTGTGTTGGTCCTGAAATGCTTACTTTGACTGTATAAATCAATTTAAACTGGTTAAATGCTAAATGTACTGTCTTCACAGCACAAAGTGAAAATGAGATTTTGCAGTCATTTAGTTATCTTTATTAACGCAGGAAGCTAAAAACAATTGCCTTCCATGATATGCACATGTTTATTTCCTGAAAAAATATTGTTTTTGTACAACACAGATATAATCTAACGCTCACTCATTATGCTTGGTAATTTTGTTCTATGATTCCCCATTAGAGCACTTCATACAAATGTTTCTTTCAAATTGCTCTATTATGTCATAATCAAAAGACGGAATTTAGCCAAAATGTTTGTTTACCATCTTGCAGATAGTCAAAACAGTCTGTTGGTGCACTCTTTGATATTAATTCCTACTCATCCAAGAGTGGATTTTGGCCAAA
Organism: Phocoena sinus; assembly: GCF_008692025.1. Lineage (NCBI taxonomy): Eukaryota > Metazoa > Chordata > Mammalia > Artiodactyla > Phocoenidae > Phocoena > Phocoena sinus. The sequence goes on along the minus strand of NC_045779.1, from coordinate 20,551,514 downwards.
ACATCTGATTGCTCTTTTGAGGACTTTTACAATCGTGTGTCAGTTGAATCTAACATGAGCCAACAGCTATGCAATAATGGAAGTCACTTAATATTGAGCCAGCTGATTTCTTTGTCTACCGGCATAATGACAAATAAATACTTTGGTCTTAAATCTTCCAGAATACAAAATAACACACTGGGATGAAATAAATGTTTTCATGAATTATTTTATTAGTGTACAATTTAACCCTCAAGGCAGTGTTGACAATATGCTAAAATAATCAATCTGATCAGTTCAACCAAAAATTAAGCAGCACAGTAATGATGATCAGGTTAAACAATTTACTCAGTATGGTCCAAACCCCAGAACCTCATATTTAACCGTTCATTTTTCTAAGTGTATACAAAGAACAAAAAACCTGGCTCTTGATAATAAAATGAGATTATTAAATTTGGTATTATATAGATTGCCTGGTAAGTGACTTTGGGAAGCACTGATTGGGAAGAAATTCAATTTCAACTAAGTTAGTTGTCTTATCTCTCCAAGTACCCCAAAATGGCATTTCAGTGCCCAAGGTCTACCTGAGCAGAACTAACCCAGAAACCATTAGCATTAATCCACCAGAGTCCCTACTATAAATTGGACACTGTAGAAGATTTATTAGAAGCAGGAGAGATATTCAAAGATACTGGAATCCAAACTGAGAGCCATGAGGCAAAACTAGAATGTATAAACTAACGGTCAAGAATAAGAATCAGGGGCTTCCCTGGTGGCGCAGTGGTTGACAGTCCGCCTGCCAATGCAGGGGACACGGGTTCGTGCCCCGGTCCGGGAAGATCCCACATGCCGCGCAGCAGCTGGGCCCGTGAGCCGTGGCCGCTGAGCCTGTGCGTCCCAAGCCTGTGCTCCGCAACGGGAGAGGCCACAGCGGTGAGAGGCCCGCGTACCGCAAAAGTAAATAAATAAATAAATAAATAAATAAATAAATAAATAAAAAAGAATAAGATTCAGGGGGGAGGGATAAATTAGGGGTTTGGGGGGCTTCCCTGGTGGCGCAGTGGTTAAGAATCTGCCTGCTAATGCAGGGGACACGGGTTCGAGCCCTGGTCTGGGAGGATCCCACATGCCACGGAGCGATTAGGCCCGTGAGCCACAACTAGAGAGCCTGCGCGTCTGGAGTCTGTGCTCCACAACAAGAGAGGCCGCAATAGTGAGAGGCCCGCGCACCGCGATGACGAGTGGCCCCCGCTTGCCACAACTAGAGAAAGCCCTCACACAGAAACGAAGACCCAACACAGCAAAAAAAAAAAAAAAAAAAAAAAAAAAAATTAATTAATAAACTCCTACCACCAACATCTTAAAAAAAAAAAAAATTAGGGGTTTGGGATTAAAATATACATACTACTGCACATAAAATAGATAACCAATAAGGACTGTATAGCACAGGGAACTATACTTAATATCTCATAGTAACATATAATGCAAAATAATCTAAAAAAGAATACACATATACATACATGTATGTATAACCGAATCACTCTGCTGTACACCTGAAACTAACATAACATTGTAAATCAACTGTATTTTAATAAAATTAAAAAAAAAGAATAAAATTCAATATGTAATTGGGTGCTAAATTGTATGATACAACAAGTACCAGAGAAGATCACTGATGAGGGATATATATCAATTCATATTGCAATTATGAAGAAAGGGGGAATGAATGCTAGCCTACAAAAAGATACAGAGAATTGTTAAAGAAAGAAGCAATGATGCTTCTGGAAATATGGACTACACAAGTGAAGAATATGAGAAGAGTACAGCATGTGGTTCATTTTGGGAAGGAAATAAGATTTTCTAAGTAGGGAAGACCATATTACTGTCCAACCTGATATATTCCCTTAATAATAAAATTCCAAACTCCTTGGGTCTTCATGGTCTCTGATAGTTACTACGTGTGTAAACTTGGGCTGGTTATTTAGCCAGCAGGTGCCCTCAATATCCTGATTTGTAAAATAAGGAACATAATGGTACCACTTGCTTACCATTACTGTGAGGAATAACTGAGCTCATCTATGTAAAGTATTTAAAATGGTGATGGGCCTATAGAGATTGTTTAGTAAAGTTCTGCTCTCATCAATATCCTCCTCCTCATTATTATTAATCATTTAATTATCTTTTCCTAAGCCTGACTCATGCTGTCAGTCATACTTTCCAGTCTTGTCTCCTAATCTTGTACACTTTGTTTCAGCCAAACTGCACTACTGACCTCTCCAACATATCCTTTGGTTTTCAAACTCGGAGCTTTCATATTTTACTTCATCTGGAGTATCATTACCCAACCACTTCCTTCTTCTCCTGTTGAAATCCTGCCCATATTTCAAGGCTCTCTCATCCTGTGTGTCTGAGTTCTCATAGCCCTGTTTTTACCCATCTTATAACACTTGATCGCATTCAACACAGTTTTTCCTTAAACTGTAAATTCCTGGGATACGAAGACATTTCTTTGTTGGGTTCTCACCTAGTAGAACACCACTAAGAGTCCGTGAAATTTTTGCCGAATCAAAACAATGCAAAACAGTTAAAATATAGGATATAGAGTGTGTGTTTATACATAGTGATTCTGCTATTTACAAGAAAAGAGATTGTCTAACCCTGAGTCAACAGATTTTGAATCTCCATCTATAGCAAATAAATATAATGGTCATTTGATCTTCCCAGAAAATGACAGCAATCCTGAAATAATTGTTTGCTGCCAATAAATCTCATGCTTTGAGCTTTTCTTCATCATGGCAAACAAACATCCCACCCTCAAAAGAGCTGTGAACAACGGCATACTCTTGCCATGAGGTTCCTAATTTTCAAATTGCAATCTGATCCTCGCCCCAAATTTCACCCACAGAAACTCAATTATCCAGATTTTTTGTCTGTTTTTACTTTGATCATATTATTACATGTTGCACAACAACTTAGCTGGAGAATGACAGAATATTATCTTTTACATTGCTTTTTCTTCTAGGATTTAGTTATCACGTGATGTTACAACAAAACCTCATGACACTATGGATTCTAGAAGACAACATTTAAAATATAGACACTTTCAAGATTTGACACTTTGATGTGTCTACTCTTTATTATATTACAGTACCTAGAGTTGTTTGTGTCTTATCAAAGCTAATAGCCTCAAACAAATTCCACTGAATTACATACTGTAAGCTCACATGGTCTCTTTATCCAAAATACTCAAAAAGTAAATGTCTAACTTCACATCAGGTATCCATATGAAACTATTCTGGATGTGGTTAGTAGTTTTCCCAGATGAGAATGATAGCGAGTGGAGTAAAAGGAAGAAGAGAATGACAAACAGAACTTTTGTCACTGATTGCAAATAGTAGGGGATTATCATGGAAATGTTTTCTATTTTTTCTTAAGTTTTGTCTCAAAATGTCTGTTCTTTCCCCATAGAGTATTATTTTCCAGAGTACAGTTAAAAGCATGGATTCTGGAGTCAGACTGTGTTTCAAACTGCAGCCACATTACTGGGAGAACTGAGCTGTGTAAATTGTCAATAGACTTGACCTCACTAAGCCTCAGTTTCCTTGTTCGTAAAATAGTAATACTAATAGTACCTGCAACATAGTAGTTGTTTGAGGATTAAATGAGTTGAGGAAATCAAGGGCCAACAAATATTTACTTTTGTTCTTATTCGCAGTGAACCCATTCAGATTCAGAGTCAAAATCTTAATTGATTTACTGGCAATAGATAACCAGTTAAGTAGCAAAGGACATACAGCAGGAAACTAGAGAACTTAAGCTAAATAACCATGTGCATCTGAACCATCCACATAATTGAAAAAAACACGCCACCTTCGTTTAAACTCTTTGAACAATTGCCACAATTCTCCACCTCACTTGGCATCTATAGACAAGATCTTAATGTCTAGTACCCACTGAAAGTCTTTGTATTTCAAATAAAAATAATAGCTGCCGTCAAGTATGTTAATGTCCATAATCATTGTAATTTTTGTAAATTATAACTGTCAGTGGTCACAAACCTACCCAATGAAAACATAAGGTAACAATTTAGCCTTTATATTACTACTCTCAGAAAAGAAGAGCCACTTGTAGGAAACTTAAGAAGGGAGGCAAATTTATAACATTTATTCTAAAAATAGGGGGATTTTTTTTCCCTCTCCCAATGGGATTATTTCTAAGGTAATATTTGCTAGCAAATATCTGCAGACAAATTTTACCACTGCTTTTAATTTTCATTATAGAGTGATGATACACAGTGCTACTTTAGCTTCTGTAGACAACACTGACAGAATATGTTCAAAATATCTAGTACATTATAATTTATGTAAATAAAATTACACTTTTGGTCCCAATAATTAAAAATTATGTCTGTTTGGACTCCCTTTTTAGGGTTTTAAAATTTCATAAAATATTTCCCAGAATAAAAAGTAGCACTGTTTAAATATTTACATTTATTAGAAATGAAGAGATCTAAATGATATTAACTGTAGGCTATGTATTTCATATTTTATTTTGTTGAACTTTGTCATTTTCATGACAGAAACTCTGATCAAGGAAAAGGATATAAGATAAGCTACTTCAAAAATGCATTGGCACACTCCGTTAAAATGTGGACAGTCTTGGGGAAAAGTAGGAACTCAAGCCAATTCAGTTACTTTACTGCATTTAAATATAATAAAAATATTTCATGAATGTTTTTTTTTCAAAGAATAATTCTCAGTATGCTTAAAAATGGACATTTAAAGGATGCTTGTTTTTGTTAATTACATGTTGCTTGGATGTTTAAATCAGTCAAAGACTTTAAGTCTAAAGGTAACCCTGCAGTATTTCTAACTGTCCTCAAAATAATTACAGAGCGGAGCTTGACTGTCATTCATGGGTATATAGTCCATTGTGTAAGGAGAAAAAGAAAATGGCGGCCCACGCATTACCACATCACCCATGGCTACAGCAGTGACAAGACAGGTTAGGATGTATATTAAATCTCACACATGACTGCCTTCCTGTATCAAGGTAAAAAATACTTGCTCTTACATACATTAGGGACCAGTGTTGGCTGACATCTATATTAATATTGACAGCATATCAACTTTTTCTTTTTTACATTTACTGAGTCAATAACTAGTCTCAACCTGGTAAAACTTAGATAACAAAAATGAAAAAAAATCTAGCAGGCAGCCTTATTTTATCATACCTAAAAAAAATTAACCCCCCAAAAGTGCTGGGCTTTTATGAATTATCAATCCTACAGCAATACATCAACTGGCATACACAGCTGTGACTTAGGAATCCAATTTCATTTGTCAAAAAAGAAATTTGGTAGATATAGAATGGTTCTAGAAAAAGAATCTCCTGCACAGACAATAACATAAATATTATATGCATAGGAAGCTGATTATTTTAAAAAGCTGGATTAACACCATTGTATTACTTCACCTTCTATACACTATTTTCACGGACAAGAGGAAATTGCTAGGCAGTAATCCTGCTTCCAAAATAACCAGAGATGAGAAACACACGTGAAGCTTAAAAAAATGGGAAATAACCAAATTGCTTAATTTAAGATTTTTAACATATTTATTTGTATTTACCATGTTGAGAACTGGTAGCCCCATGTGAATTGGATTAGAGAAAAGAAGTCATTATTTACTTTGTTTTAAGATATCACAAAACTAAACTAAAGCCTATCTTCATTTCAAGGCAATAGCTTGGCTTCATTAATAATTAAATGGTGTTTTCCAATGACGGCTATTCTACATTCTGCTTTGAAGTATGTTACCTTTACTCTTATTTCCAAAGATACAATCATGCTTTTAAGGCGCACACATATTTTATATACATTACATGAGAATGCAGCAAAATAAAACATTCATGTTTCCCAGTCTTAGACTAGCTTCAGGGTATCACTGAATGAAGAGAGATTAAAAAAAAAAAAAAAAAAAAATCAATATTTTTTTAAAAAAGAAAACAACACTAGGGTGTGTTATTCTTCTAAAGCTTATATTCAAATGGTTGGCATTTCAATAAGCTGTGGTTGGGAGCACCGTCGTTCAGGAAAAACAAAATCATGAGGCAACCAAGCAAAGTTCTTTTGATTTTAAATGCATCATGCAACAACACTTCAAGGGCTGGTCATCTCCAAAGTCAGATGAGCGTCTATTAAAATATGCCTTTGATAAAAGATTACCTTTCTCCCTTTTCCAGCACTCTGTGGAGGGTGATTCAGGTTAAAGTGATGTTCTTAATAATAATTATCTCCGTAAGATTCATGCTATCATTTATGTAAGTCCTTGAAAATGATGCCATTTTTTAGGGCCAGGACAAAATTGCAACCATGATTATAAGCCTTTCCATCAGGCAACCCCACTGGCAAACAATGGCAAGAATAAGAGGCCTTTCTGTGCTCTTTTACTAATGCTGTGCTATTCTCTGCTAGCAAGATATATGTAAAAGAAAAGATGTAAAGCAATGCCTGGTATAGAAGAATAACTTGCACTCTAATGCTTGAGATGTTTATAGCATTGAAGCTGCTTAATTAATATCAATAGAGACCCTGAAAAAGTTAAAGGAGCATTTTAACTAGCAATAAAACTCTCTTGATTACAAGAAAGGCATATTCTGTCCTTCACCAGGGGTTGTTTTTATGCTTAACAAAGTGATGTGAAATCAACTATTTTCATAAACAGATGGTCTTTAGGATAATAGCTTGTACTTTTTAATTTCCTTTTTGGCAGTACATCATGCCAAATGTCAGCAATGTCAATAGTCTTCATTAGAAGTTGTCTGATATTGTTGGGATGTTTTGTACAGATACCCATTTTATTTCCCAATATGAGAAATGGAAATCAGAGAAGTTTAAGGAGGTACAGAAAGATAAAAATTTAATATATTTAAACGAAGGGAAAATGAATCCATATCAAATTACAAGATTAAAAATTTAAGGTTTAAAGTATTTATTATTTCTTTTCATCTCCACTGCACTGCTATAATTCAGAAACCAGTAATCTTCACTCTCACAGAAAACATCTTTCGTTCCTAAACCTTATTCTTAACAAGGGGTAAGTGATGCCCCATTTATAACATTTTTCAATTCATAGAGTCCACATGTGGCCGTGTACTAGCATAGCCAGACAGAGTGTACATTTCAAAAAAAAAAAAAAAAAAAACTAAACCTCATAAATCTCCAGAAATTCCTCACATCTATTATGTTTACCTTCTGCTGCTGATGAGCCTGTTGGGCTCTGTACAGAGGAAATTACAAGCGCTCCAGAAGATTTGGCAAGAAGATGCTAGAAGAAACAATGGGCAAAAAAAAAAAAAAAAAAAAAATTCTTAACTGAAGCATCATATCCAGCTTTGGCTACCATTTACATATTTGAGATTACTAGCTAGTAAAATGGAAATTCCATTGAAATGGAATAAATTGTTTTCTGAAATCCCTATCTGATTACTGTTGGTGATGTCTGAAATTAAACATGTTAAGCTACACTCAATATACTTTATGGAATTCAACTGAAGGCTAACATTCTTATTGAAAATCTGTCTGTTTATGCAATTTTCCAATTAGGAACCAAGTTGCTTGTGTCCGCCTAAAACTTTTACTCCTAGCCTTGTGATCACTTTCCTATTAATCGATATTATCAAACAAATCTTTCTCTTTTTAATGGATGTTTGGAGGTTGTGGTATCAGCTGCTAACGAGTAAGAAAATGCCAGTTGAAATATTTTATAGTCACACATTTAAATATCACTGGAAATAAGCTTAAAGTTGATGCCAAGGGGGAAATGCTTATGTTTAAGGCATATGCTGCAGAGTGATAAGAAATTAATAAGTCAAAAAATCTTCCATCCAAAGTATGTATACACAATGCCAACTGAAAAGTAAAAGACAGCCTAACCACTAGGCTTGTGTTTTTTTCTTTACTCCTTCTAAATATCAATTTTCCCACCCAGCTGACAGGTTAGTCTGTCTTTCTGAAGACACAGTTTTATAATCGACATAAGAAAATGGTCTTAAAGAAAACTTAATTACTCTTGTGTTCGAAGATGACAATTTATATGCTTAAATTTTGCTAAACACATTATGGCTATTACATTTCATTCATTATAAAGATAAAAATGAATAACTAAGAATGTGCAGATCCACTTGAGAGGAATCACTCTTAAAATAAAGTTGGAGGTAAAAACTCCTACAGAAAAAACAGAAGAAAACAAAACAAAACAGAACCACTGGACGAAGATCAGGTGTTTACAGCTCAACATAAAAAGTAAAAAAAAATCACAATTCATGTATCTTAGTGAAAAGAGAAGTCATGAAGTCATTAATTAAGCTCAACCACACAACTTGCTTATCAATTATGGGCCCAAGCACTTATCTGATACACTAACCATTCACCTCTTCCTGTACCATTCCCTGGCCCTTAAAATCATCCCCAAATAGGTAAATCAAGGTCCTATAAGAGATCTATCCCACTAAAGAAATACATTTTATTACTGTAAAACCAAACCTAGTACTTAAAAAAACTTAATGTGAATGTGTCCCACTTTCGATTGGAAGGAAAGCCGATAGGGTTGATCCAATGTTTTCCACAGAATGTCACAGCTGTTTATTGCCAGTAAACTGAGTTTTGCTTTTTCTTCCGGAATACTGTCTACCTTTAACTCTATCTACAAAAAGTATTTTTTAAGCTCATAATATCTATCCTTATCTCTTTGAAAATCACTACAGTGCCTTTAGAAGGTTTAGTCCCACATGCCTCTAGAATTATTTGGCATTTAGCCAAAACAGAGTTTGAGAAGGTTAGATAACAGCCAACTGTTAAAAAGAAATTAGGAAAAAAAAAAAAAATCCATTCTAATGAATAAAAACTGCTAAACCAAGGAGCAAGGGACTTATAAAAGATATGACATAGGTTATTAAAACACCATCCTTATTACAAGAATTTTTCCTCACTGATACCATTTAGTTTATCAACTGGGTTAACCTCTTTCTTGCTC